>NW_010422558.1:0-1461 GCF_000710305.1 Buceros rhinoceros silvestris
GGGTACCTCGGTCCCTCAACCCTTAACACTCATGAATTTCAGATATGGAAGCAGAAGCCCAAATACACGGATTAAAATTGGTCATTTGATAAAATTGTTCTCATTAGTAAGAAAAAGAAGAAAACCAAGTGGAATCTTAGAATTACTTTTTTTTAACCAATTTTTGCCTTCAGAAGGAGTTTGAAAACACCCAAGTAAAGGACTTCTATCAAAGTCACACTCAGGTGCTGATGGGAATAAAAGCAGTGATATTCTAAGAGACTTTGGCATAATATTTTTCCTTCCCTACCTGGAAGAGCTTTACATTTTTTGTTATGAAATATCGTATGAGATTATGCATATAGCACACACTTTTAAATCTTACGGAATTCTTCATCTGGTATGAATCCTTCTACAAATACAGATCATGTGGCTATCAAGATTTATGAACTATGTGTGCAATCTGTCAGCTGTCACTGACGCAGATACTGAAGTAAGGCATGGTAGATAAGTAGATCTTGTGTGAATTCTTCCCCAGGCTTCCTCTTTTACTGAGATTTCAATTCAAATTCTGCTAAGAATCAATGCAGAGAAAACTTTTACTTTTCTAGAGCCAGAGCGCCTTATCAAATTATATTAAGTGGTTATGTTATAAAATTATTTTAACGCTGTACTCATGGTTTCATGCTGAGATTTATGAACAAAATTTCACTTATAAAACAATGCTATGATTTACCTTAGTAGAGTGAGAACGTGAGAAGACAGAGGATAAAATCCCACTCTGATTTTGACAACATCAGTGGTAGATCCAATCTTGGTTACAAGAGTCAGTACAGTTTTGAGAGCTGAAAGCTTTCATCCTGTTCCTTTCATGCGATATTTGTTGATTCTGTTTACTCCCTTTCTCTGGAGGTTGAATACAAATGTGCTTCTTTCACCTCTCTCCTTATTGCCTGGAGCTTCCATCTTACTCTCTCCAGATTAGCAGCTGAATAATACATTATTGATATACATTATCCTTCGCAATATAAATTGCCCTATTTGGACAATTTATGAAATAAGCTGACAACAACTAGTCACGGTCAAGGTAGCTGCCAAACTGTCGACAACAAGCCCTTTGCTTTCATTAACCCATAACCAATGGCTGTATATTCATGAGAAAGATCTTCTCTGCTCCTAGATCAGGCACAAATTAAGACCAAAGAGATTTTGGATCTGACAGGAAAGGATTATTTCCATTTCACCTGATTCTAATCTCATTTGCATTGAGTCTTCACTGGTGTAAATTCTGCTAGTTTTATTAGGGGCATTCATAATCTTCAACATTGTTGATAAAAATCAGAATGTTTTATTTCAGGTTTAAAGTTTGAAGATCTTTTTCCATCTTGAAACATTTGCAATTCACTCTAATTCTATCTATATAAGTGCAAATCTAGAGTAACTCCAGCTAGAGACTGTAACTTTCTGGCAAGGAGATAGGGA
>NW_010422558.1:1544-9609 GCF_000710305.1 Buceros rhinoceros silvestris
AAAGAAATTCAGCAACAATTTCTTTTGCTCATGTAATAAAACGCAACTCCAGTAAAGAAAATAGTACTAATGGCCATAACTGAAAATTCTAAAATCTTCCATCTCTTCTAGCATGGAGAAGAAATTACACATAATGATAAAACTATGAAAAGTAGATTCTTTTGTAGTTAAAGGCTAAACTGACATCAGTCAAGTGATGCTGAAACTTCCAGAAGCTTTCGCCAAATCAGATTAGTTAACAATTTTTAAAGAATACTAGCACAGCATATTCAAGAGGAAGGCTCTGCAATTTTTTAGCAAGAATTATCTCAAATCATTCATAAGTCTGTTAGGACTTGATGCTAAATGTTGCACAATGGAAGGAAAAAAAAGGCTAAAAATGTTGGCTTAAATTGAAAACCATCCCTCCTACAGAATCGTTTTAGATAGCTAAGATTACACACAGTATGAATTACAGGGTTAGTAATGTAATTTGAATAAAACTTAACAATTATCTCTGAGCTACAGACTGTCACAAACTAACAGTTGATGGACAGAAGAAAAGAGACATAAGCGATAATATTTAATAGCAAGAAATCCTCTAGTTGTCTAATATTTGAAAATAATCTATTAGGTCGTCTTCTCCTGTTATTATCACTTTTCAAATTTCTTCCCTTTGGATGGAGAATAGTTTTGTCCAGAGAACTCGTGGGTGTTGAAATGAATTCAGGCTGCTTGCTGCTGAAGGAGCAGGCAGTACACGTGCACTAGACCAGACAGACCACAGGACCCAGCTGATGGAGTCCCAAAGTAAAATCAAGGAGCCCGAACCAAGGTCCTCCCTCTGTTTCTGGAGCCCATGCCCTTATTTTTCATTTTTCCAGACATGGTCTGAATATAGCCATTCTTTTTTTCACCTCTCCCATATGTCCTCCTTCCTTGCTTTTGTTTGGTTGGGGGGGTTTATTGTTTGTTTGTTTTCTTGGGAACACTTTTCTGCCCCGTGAAAACAAAGGGGCTGTGTTATAGCCCTGAGCTGGGCATAGCGAAGGCCAGTGATAGCTCATTTCCATAAACGTCTCTCTCTGAACAGTTTAATCACAACATGAAAGATCTGGCCTTCTACATTATGTTCCTCTAACGACTGTCTGTGTTTTGTTTTGGGTTTTTGGGGGTTTTTTTTGCTAAGCCATATCATGCTAGTATTAAACTCTGTCCAGGGATATAAACCGGCACCCTTGTACCTCCAACCGCCAGCTTTCCTACAGGTTTTCCAAAGCACTGCAGTCCTGAACTCCGTATGGCTACTTCCCCAGTCCTTGTCCAGTACTGCTCTGCTGACAGAAGTATGCAAGCCTTCCAAAGAGGTGCAAAAGGTTTCTCTGTTTGACTATTAACAAAATTAATGTTACCCCCACTTTCCAAGCCACATAGCTTGGAATCACCCATTTATCAAAAACCACAGTGATACCAGTCCGACTGCTTTGGCAAATCTGCGGTGGTGCACGGAATTACTACAGACAATTTATTAACAAATCGAGCAGTTATAATGAATTGTACCCCACACACATGACAATATTTACGCTTTCCTAAAGTTTAATATATTTCAAATCTATGGATTGCTGGTTAACTGTTTTTGCTGATCTGAATGATAATTCAATTCAAAGTTATCCTGATATCTAACATCAAGCAACTTGTGTTGTTTCTATTCCTGGATCACCTGGATTAGTATTATAACCAGATACTCAATGGTATCTATTATTTCTGCTTCCACCTGGAATTATCACATTTGAAATTAATTTTCACTCTGAATCCAAAATAAGTTTTTGCAAATGTTCTCATGAATAAAATTCCACTATTAAAGAGTTATTAGTTTTATGTAGTGAATTTATGAAGGGGTGCAATTTAAAGGTGAAGATGAGCTAATAAAAATTAAATACAGACTCCGCAAAAGAAGGTTTAAAGAATATTTCTTATAATTTTCCTAAATTTAACGATTGCCAAATACCTGAACATTTGACATGGGCATTGTGGTAAGGTAAGTAGCTTTGGCTTGAGATTGAATGACAGATCAAAAAGAGAACATCTATAGGAAGTCACATGAATGCAGTAATTTCAAAATTGTCTAGATAATAAAACATCAAGCAAAACAAGGCCAAAACTGGCCTTTGTGTAAAAGTCATGGGGAACTTTTCCTATTCCTTTTACAATTTAATTTCAATGGAATGTGAAGCCAGATGACACATCTGTGGCGAGATGATAGCTCAGCTGACCACTCACTTGAATAAATGACCAATCAGTTATCCAAAGTCAATTTCCTTTTATTAATCTCTGCGTATCACATGTGGATCAATCATCAAAAATGGCATCCCTGGCTGGAAGAACTGAAAAGGCTACCATCTCTAAAGGCACTTTCCATGACAAAAGTACGTGCCAAAACATGTATGTATTACAAAGCACAGAAGTTCTATTTTTGGGAACAATAGACTGAGTACATGAGTAACTGTTAGTACACTCAGCAACATCTTTGTGAAAATGCTGGCTCTGATTAGTCTTCTTGACAAAGGCAATGCTTTTTAGAACTTTTGTTGAGGGGGAAGAGACAATTGAAATTCAGATGAGCCACATCCAGTGAAGTCTGGATGCGTGTTCCCTATTGTTATGTGGTAAAATACTAAACTTGGTTGAATTTTGTTATATATCTTGATGCCTCCAGCAATGAAAAACTGATGTAGTCATCACTGTTTACAAGACAATGTCCTTATTCAGGCAGCCTTTCAGTTTGAATGTTTCTGTATTGTTAATTATGGAGCGAATTATGCTGTTGGAATTAACACCCAAATGACCATGGGGCAAAAAAAGGAATGGCTCTAGAAGACACTTTAAGAACAGACAGCTCCAGGAATGCAGGTAGTTAAAACAGTTTTTCTTGTTAGTAATAGGCTTTAACTGTTGGACAGCCCTGAACTGGTCAGGTTGGACTAGATTATCATTGTAGGTCCCTTCCAACTCAACTATTCTATTCTACTCTAATCTCCTAACCACGTGGAAGATATTTGGCTCAGAAGAAACCATGCACCACTTCAGGTCGTAGGAGAGCTTAACAGATGATATGAATATTACAGACTTCAAACTAAAGGCTAAATAAAAAGCCAGTTGCTTTTATTTTTTTTAAATAATTTGAACTATTTTACTATATATTTAATTCAGTTCTGCTTCATTTACAGACGACTATTTGTCTAAACAGCTCCATGAGTTAGCTGTCCAAATTGCTTCACAAGTCGTCTTTGTCTTGAACCAAACCTGAAGAAGACTCTGAGCACACTAAGCTCTCACTCAACTTAGAAGTCCATGGAGGTCTTCAGAACTTCTCTCTAAACATACAGACATTAGAAAGTGCATGTTCTTTGTATCACTAGGTACCTCATTCTGGAAAAAATAATTTCTGGATTCTTAGAGATTCACATTCTTTCTTCACCCGAAGAGTAGGTACTTTTAATCTTTATCCTATGGCTTTCTACTAAAATTGACCAAAAGGCAGGCAGCTGATGTTGTTTGTACTCACATCTGTTCTAATTAAACCTAAGATCACCCATGTCTGTTTCTCTGACATGCCTTTTAGTCTCTTGTGATTTAGACAGCTTTTAAACCAATGACCTTTGAGTAACAGTATCCTTGTTCCATTCCTGAACTGTTGAGCTGCTGAAGAACTGCTATTCCATTACTAAGCATTCCACTGAGGATATGTGTCTTGCATTTACTTCTTAAACTTGATCCCCAACTAACTCAGAATCCACTAAGTTTTATAGCTGGTTGGACATTTCCGCCTTCCTTGGGGAAACTCTGCAGAGGTTGGGATTGAAAATAAATTTGAAACATTCGTCCTTTTATAGGCTACTGTTACATAGTTAGGCTACATGTTATATGCAGCCTTATGGCTATTAATAGTTTTTACTGTTGTGAATACAGTCAGGAAGGTATTAGCTTTTGAAAATAAAAACCAAAATACGTTGCAGAAGGAAACTTCAGGACCACATACATCCCTTTGCTGTTTTAATGGAATTTGCCCTTCAGAGAGACAATTTCAGAAGATAAATTTAAAATATTATGACATTCTCCTCCCTGACCCACACTGCGTCTCTAGGCTTCTTACATATTCCATCTTTTACTGAGGGAATAGCTGTGTCACAGTGAGACACAGTGTGTCCTAGAAATATAGTAACTAACCTGTAGACAGGGGATATGAAAAGGATAGAAGGGTGACAAGCTATCCTTTTTTAAATACAAATAGATAGTGTAGTAAGTAACAATTCTGAGACAAGAGTTTCCTGGGAAAAGAATCCAATGTGAAGGGTAAAAGGATTTCTATTTATACATTACGTTTCCATTTGTATTGTTCACTAAGTATGAAACCTCCTTTTTAAATCTATGTCTCCTGGTGTCTTGAAGAACAGACTATTCCTGCCCGTCTGACTCACGTACCTCTGGGCAGTCAGACCTTCTGACTCACTGGATAGTCAAAAATCTCAGATTAACAATAGTGCATGGCTGCTAAAAATAGGAACTGTAGGCCCTGGAACCGAATGCAGACAGAACCAAACATATTTCCTCTGAATATATGCAGTCAGTGAAACATGACCAAACAGTGTTCCCGTTACGCTTTTTCACTTGTATTTCATGAATTTTGTTAGAAAACCAGATCTTAAACTGCCTCCGCAATTGTTTCAAAACATCAGTAGAAGACACATCTCAAGAAACAATGACCGTATATCTTTCTGATCTGCATACCTGGAAGTAACCTGATTATGTTTAAGAAAGAATGCCTGAAACTGCCAATGGAGTGATACCTTATCCTGCCAGCTAACCCTCAGTGCTTTGCTTTTTACAGGTCTCTCAGAATACACATTCCAATGATCAAACATATTAGAAGTAACTTTACTTTTTTGGGGGGGGGTGGGGGTGGGGAAGGGGGACGGGACTCTGTTTTGTGCTGGTTAGTCATTCTTGAGTTAATCAGAAGGACAGATTTCAGAAAGATACACTGGAAAAGATGATCTGTCGATAAAATTTGCAAATCTTGCTGATAACTTTTTCAAATGGTGTGATCATTGTGATATAAGGTATAAAAGCAAAACAACATCATAACCTGGAACACAGTCCTACAAAACTTCCAGGAGGATTCTTCATGAAAGGCACAAAGACTATTCATATTGACTTTTATCATGAATCTGGTGTTGATGCTGAGACTGATAGTTACCTTGTCTGTCAGCATGATGAATTTGCATTAGTCTTTCATTTGCATTCATTTTAAGCAACAAAAAAGTGGCCCACCTACATGATAGAATTTCACAGAATTGAAACTGCAACTGTTTTTTGAACTGAAAAACACTGAAAGAATTCTGCTCAAATACAGAACTGGGGCATGTGATCAGCAGGCACTCCTAAGCTTAAACTTTTGATCTGCATCAGCACATTTTTTGGCATAGCAGCTTCAATATCCTTGACACTAGCTGCATGCTCCTATGTTGTAAAATAGCCTACATGGGTTACTTAGAAACTACTATTATCAATGCCAAACTGTACCCGAGTGATCAACACAGTGGTTTGGAAGGTTAAAGAATTACTATCTTCAAAGAAAAATTAAGTATAAGAACTTAAGTAACTTCCAAAGAATCCTACAAACCCCAAACATCCTAGAAAGGATCCAAAATTTTAGGTTTGATTTTTAAAACCATCAGAATTCAACACACAGCAGTACTCTCCTCAGGTTCTATATTTTAAGGTATAAACTAAAAAAACAAAACAAAACAAAAAACCCAAACCACCAAAAAAGGAAAACCACAAAACAACCCAAGCAACACAACTAAACAATCCGTATAGCAGAAAAATTCTCCAAACATATTTAAATTTTTTCTTATCCTATCTAACTACTTGCACTTGTGCTCTTGACTGCCGCGATCGGGTGGCCTTCTTTTAAAAATAGTTATTCCACATTGTTTCAAGGCTAAAGAGAGAGAATGTGATTATGTACAGCTGGCAAGCTGGAAAACAGATATTGACGAAAAGGTGGGAAAAAAATCCACAGAATTCTGAAAAATTAAATAAGATTGGCAGGGATTAAGGTGATTCAATGCCAAAAAAGCCTTCTGCAACGCAAATAGTCCAGTCTTTGACTGCTTGCTTAACTCCTCTCATGTCTAGGCAACAATGCTTTGTAAAAGAGTGCCGAAAACTCCATGTGGCTGCCAAAAGTTATCAAAGATTGACTAACAGACTGAAATTGCTTCTATTCAATGCACCATTGAACTGGCTCTTGAGAGATGTAAGTAGACAGCTGTTTGGACACACAGCCTTTGGCAACAGCCGAAGTTATTGTATTTATGTCACAAGTAACAAAAATTAGGTATTCTTTCTTAAAATGTTGGTCTACCCTAGACAAGAATGTCACATTTGTAAAGAGCATTCATGGTTGATTGGAACATCATCTTTCCATCCTCTTTAGATGGAATTTAGGTTGAAACTATAATCCTTCCGAATTAGCCCACAATTTTATCAGAAACTAAAGGAATTACATACAGGAATTAAAGCTTGTTCATTCTGGCACAGTCCTTGTTAAGATCTGAGAGCACGTTCTCAGGTTTTGAAACTTCCAGGGGGTCTGTATCCAAATGGCCTTGAAATATTTCTTTTTTTGTCCTCCTATCCCTCCAGGTTTTGTTTCCTGAGAAGACCGAAATTTCAACCAAGAAAACAAGAGAAGGCATTTGTAAAAATTACTAGGTAGTGCCACATTTAGCAGTTTGACTTTGGTCAAATGAAGTAATAAGATGGTACGAAAGAAAATGTGCAGAGGGTCCCCAGAAAAATCCTTACTTGGTCATTCACAGGCAACAAACCAATGGCTGGAATCAGCAAGAAGCACCATCATTCTGCCAATGTGACTTACACGGTATTTGGAAGAAGAAACTGGAGCTATCTCCCACCATCATCTATGTCTGGATCATGTATCGAAGAGATCTAAACTGTTACACAAAGAGTGTGTCTGAAGAGGCATTTCTATAAAAATATAAGTTGAATTCTTGGTCTCCTTTCAGTTACTACCACACTGTATTCCATATATCAGCTACCATTATTGCCAAGTGGCCTTCTGCCTGGCAATGTTAGCAAGAAACAGACTTATTAGGCCGGTGGTGATATGTTGTGATTTATGCTGAGGCAGTTTGTACTATCATATACTTGCCCTGGGCCCTTCATCCTATCAAAAGCATTTGTTCAGTGTGAAAAAAAAAAATCACATGGATTACCAATAAGCATACTTCAGAATACATTTTCCAAATGTATTTTAATCTTCAAGGAATCTTATTTAGAAAAAAAGTCTCATTAGAATGAAGTCTTCACTGTATTTATCACTGTATTAAAGTGCAAATCCAAGTAATGACAGAATCAGACCGTTGTGCAGACGAGATTTTCCAGAGAACCTCATTGCAAAAGAACCACACCAGACATAATTATGCCAAGCACACCCTTAGTAATAAAGATTCAAACATGTATCTAAGAAATTATTAACCTCTCTTGACAAGAATCAAATGCAGCTAAAGTGGTTCACATTTTGACAGATATAACTAGGTTCTATATAAAATGCAATCAGTTTATATTCCGCACACCACAACTTGCACATTCAACAGTTAAGACTTTCCTGTGCCCCAAGACATTTAAAACAGCTTCTGCTATCTTCACTGTAACCAAAGTTTTACAGCACTGAAGTGATAATAATTTTTTTACTGTCTCACGTCATTAGCTTTTTCCTGTTTCAGAGAAAAAAAAAAACCCACACAAATACTGCATTTAAGGAGTCACGAAAGTGGCCATCAGTGATGTGTCACACTTCGACGAGTACTTCCACTTGAGACGAGACCTGGGTAGCTTCTACACCTGCTCCAACTCCTTTTCAGCACATCTGTTAGAACCTTTGACCCATAATTACCTTGGGCAGAGTCCCAGCTGCAGTGACCTATTAGATTTGCCTGTACACACGTGAGCACGTGAGCGCACAGGCAGAGCACGCCTAGCTGCGCAGGGCAGGAAT
>NW_010422558.1:9692-13060 GCF_000710305.1 Buceros rhinoceros silvestris
CAGGAATGCTCTACTTGGTCTGTTACCCTGTTATTGATGCCACAGCGCAGTGACCAAAATTTAATAGAAGCAGCCTTGTCCTGCCTTCTGAACAGATATAAAAGTATCCTGCAGTAAAACAGAGAGGTTTGGTTTTGTTTTTTTTTTTTAATTTTGGTTCAACTAGAACTAAATGTTTTTCTTTCTATGCCTAGGATAAGTCTGAAGCAGGCACTACTAGGGTCTGAGTCTATATAAATAACTTACACAGATGCTAAGCAAAAATACCTTATGGTAGGTACACAGAAACAAGCAAAAGAGAAAAAAGAACTCATTAATCAGTCTCATCCATGTCAGCTTTTTTTAGAGAGTATTTTTTCTCTAGAGAAGAAAATTTCAAGAGTAGCTCTATACAAACTCCCTCCGGGTTTCTCAGTGATGTTTTGTGTATCATTACATATAAAGCAAGCCATGGTTCATTTTAATTACTACAGCAATGTTCGACCAATGCATCTAAGATACTGGGCCATAGCAATTCTTTTGTGTGTAAAGAAGGGATACGCTCAGGAGAAGAAGAAAAAAAAAAAACAAACCACCAGGAGACTTCTCAAAACAGAGAAAAGCAACAATGAGGGGAAGGAAAAAATATTATTTTAATTCTTATTTGAAAATATAATATACAGGTCTAAATAATAATGGCCTAAATAACATCTCAAGTGCTGAAAAAACCCCACAAATCTCATCTTTGTTCTTAGATCTGTACAGAGTTTTCTGATCTTAGTAGCCAGATGAGAAGTACTGAGGAATAGTGGGTCCGGTATTCAGAAATACCTCTATAAGCGTAAATTGAAAGAATAAGTCCTGCATTGTTGTGGGGTTTTTTGTTGCTGTTTTTAAAAGACACTTGTCAGTATATCCTCTTCAACTCCAAATGCAACCATGCACCTTATGTAAAACATGAGTAGCACATGCTTAAGTGCGAGATCAGAGTGTAAGTAGATACCTATCATCAATTTTTTTTGCCGTAGTAAAATGAGACAACTAGGTATTGATGTCTCGTGCTAAAAACAGGCAACTCTTTAGAAGAAGCCCTGACCACTACCCAATTACCTTGAAAACAGGAGAGAATTAGAAGACTTCTCCTCCTCATCACCTGGATACACAACAAGGCACGTCAGGTGTTTACTAGCAGTATGAATCAACTTGCTAACGCCAAAGTTACGTTTGGAGGAACGATGCCAAAACTTACAGGAAAGAGGTCATTTCTCCCTATTCAGCATATGTGAGGTTACATCAGGCTGCCCACCAAAGATACAGGCAAGATACTGACATACCAAGATGATTAGGGGACATAATATACGAGGTGAGGCAGAGAGAACTGGGTTTGGCCAGCCTGGAGAAAACTGAAGTTGGTAGGGGTGGAGAGTGCAGGGAAGATGTAGCTACTGCCTTCAACAGCAACTACCTAATGGGAGGGTAGATAGGTAGTGGAGTCAGACTCTACTCAAAACTACACAACAAAAGGAAAAAAGGCAATGGACACAAATTACATAAAGAAAAATTGTAATACAGACTTTTTTGTTGTTGTTGTTTGGTTGTTTTGGCTTTTGGGGTTTTTTTTGGGGGGGGGGGTTATTTTTTTGGTCAGTTGGTTTTTTTCCTTACAATGAGAATGATCAAACACTGTACCAGGTGCCTAGAGAGGCTGTGGGATCTCCATCCTTCGATATAATCAAACATCAAATGAAAGAAGCCTCTGAGCAAGCTGATTTAACTTTGGGTACATGGTTGGGAAAGATGACCTAAAAAGGAACCTTCTAATCTAAAATATCCCATGCTTTTGTTATACTGCATATTTTCTTAGTTTTTGTTTTTCTTTTTATGTTTTTTACTCAGAAAAGCATATTTCTTCTGTTGTTCATACATTAAAAGCAAGGCCAATAACAGATCGGCCATTCCTGTAAAACTGAGTGATGCTGTAAATGATGTAAATAAATGGTCATTTCCTAATGTATGGGCAGTGGTTCTCTCTCAGGCGTTGCTCCACTAAATGAACTGACTAGTCCACAGTTCACTTACGTACTCCGCAGACGTTTTAATTTGTGACCAAGTTTCAGAATTAGCAGCCTTCCTCTAATACTGAGACTAAAAATGGAGATTTGTTCATGGTAGACTTTAAAACTTCCTGCGTTTCGTCACGCTCTGTCTTGCACAAATGCCTTTTTAAAGAAATGTCTGTAGGGTAGAGTGTTTTATAATTATTCTTTGTCCACAGGAGTGAGCTAATGTTTCTGGCCATTTTGTAAATTACACAAGGAGAAAAATAGAATATTTTTGCATGTCTTTTTGCAGAAACATTCAGTAGGTATACAAAAAAATACTACTACCTTAAACACCAATGACCATTTAGCTTAAATTTTTACAGAAATTACTATTATGTATTTTTATCTATTAAAAATGAGTGGTAGGATTTAACCTACACTGAAATGTGAATTTCTGATCTGCCCACTTTGCTTTGCATTGCTCTGGTGGCACTTCTGTGGGTTCACAGAGTCAGATGGCCAGAAGGAATCTTCAAAAGCCATTTATTACAATGATTTCCATCTTCTGAAAAGCAGAACTCCTTTTCAGGTTACATATCTTCTCACAACAGTTATGTGAATAAGGGTCAGAAACATCACGGTCAAACGCTATTAGATGTAGCCACTGCTAACACTTCAAGACTCCTTTTAATTCAATAGTAGCATGACCCAGAGACTGAAAATCACTAGTTTATTTCATCCCTTTAAGCATAATTTACTCCTCCTCCATGTTCCAAGGGAGAATCAAATATACTTACATCATTTTTAACAGATGTTTGCTTAGTCTTTTGGAAAACTTCCAATGAAAGAGACTCCACAGCCTTCTTTGGCAATGTATTTCAAAACTTTACCATCCTTATTGTTAAAAATTCTTTCTTTATATCTAATCTGCATTTTCTATCTCCAGACTAAACTTTGTAAAGCTGCAAGTCACGCTTAGATAATTCTTCCTCTGCACTCTCTGCACATGGTGCACAACTTTCTTAACATGTACTACCTAGGAGTAGCCTCTGTTTCATTTACAGTCTTCCCAGTGCTCAGCATGATTTAAGGGTTCTGTCATTTCTTCTGCAGCCTGTTCTCCTGCTCATGCCTCCCAAGACTGCATCTATTCTCTTTACGATAGCAAAACAGGCTATATAGCTCTGTCCCAGTTTTACTACCAGCTTCCTTGCTTTTCCTGTCAAAGTCACATCTTACCTTTGCCTCAACCGTGCCTGGATGCCAGAGCAGCCATTTTGGGTCCCCGGCCATCAGGGATATAATTTACTCCTGCTGTGAGCTTCTTACACTAGAAAACAGAGCGGT
>NW_010422558.1:13150-26552 GCF_000710305.1 Buceros rhinoceros silvestris
GTTTCCCAGCCTACAACACGATATAGCTATGTCCTCCAAGAGCACCAAGAAAGCACAGCCTCAGATGCAGGGGAGGACCTAATTCTGAACTGGTAGCCACTAACAAAAGCAAAAAGCATTAACAGGTTTCCAGGTACACTAATCCCTAATGAATTTCTCTAGCTGCAAGGTAAGTAAAATGGTAAGTTATAGATGTTTTTGTCGGTTGTGTTCTGCTTATACCTACAGCAGGCACATGCACACAAGCACAGAGCTGCCCAAAATAACAATTGTGGAAATACCAAGGACTAATACTATAAACTTTAAAACCATACTTTTTGCAATTAATTCTTTTAAATTTGCTTTGGGGAAATCAAATACAAAAACCTACAATGCCATAATCTTATTTTTCAATATTGATCAGTTCTTTGCTAGGAAATAGAGACATTAACCCTATTAAGGTAATCTGACCTTAACTACGTGTCTTTTGGATAACTGGTAATAAAGTGAAAGATAGATGTTAGTATATAGTCTATGATGTGCAGGAAGATTGATGTCAGAATAGAAAAGTTAACTTCTACATTTCCTCACCTGCTGTACTCAGTTGTGGAATCTTAACATGAGCTTTGGAAAGGTAAAAATACTCTCCTTTTCCCTTTCTTGCTCCCCTCCCCCCCTTTCCTCTCCCCTCAGTTCTTTATTTTTTTTTTCTTCTCAGAAGGTGGAACAAGTACGTCTTTTCTACAGCCATTTGCTCAGTCGAGGCAGGCAGCCCTCTATTGACTTCTATGAAAACTGGCTGTTGCTTTACTTACCACACCTTTAATTTAAAGTAATGAGGCACTGTAAATATGTGATTACAGGCTATAAAAATCAGACCTTCCAATGCTTTATATACCTGCTGGAGCCTTTTTATATTCTTAATACCTCTTATCACATTAAGAGGTTTAGCTGCAGCACCTATCAGAAATGGAAACACTTCAATGGCCCTGAGCAAGCCTTTGGGATGATTTCTGTCAGACTCTAGAATAATTCTCATACCGCACAGATTCAGTGAAATGACCACATTATTGTTTTTTAGCTTCTGAAAGAAAATAAGGAGTCACATGGTAAGTAAACATTCTCATGGGAGGTTCATGAACGAGGGTCAAAACTGACTGCGTATTACAAGTAATGTTGGGAATCCAAGCTGTGCGTTTTATAAGCAAATATGACAATAATTTTGCAACTCCTTCTTGAGTTGTCTAGTCCTGTTCTTGTGAATGAATTTCATGGACACAAAAGGCAGATGCCTGAAAAAAACCCTGTTCTTTATAATATCTAACACAAGTGCCTACAGAGGTATAAGAACACCAAGACATCCAACAGGTATAGCAATAAATCGTAAGAAGAAACACCTTTTTATAACGTGCATGTAATCTAGAGTAATTCTGTCCATTGTATGCTTTACTTCTGTCTGCAAAAAGTGATGTTATGTAATTCTCCTTTCAAGACTGTTATTTTTTTATTTCTGAAACAAAACCCTCCTTCTTCTGTATATTTCTTCTTTACTAGTATCTTTCAGCATGCAGAAAAATGCCAGCATTTATTCCATTAACAGAGTCTGGGGCAAAATGTATTTTCTACCAAAAGCTTTATGAGACCTATATGAATAATAAGCACTGTATGGAGGACTAAAAAATCAAAACAATTACTGTTCTGGAGGAAAGGTTTGGGCTTCCTTCTAACGCATTTGTCAGTAGAGGAGAGCCTGACGGCTTTAATCCTTCCAAGACTTCAATAAAGAAATCTAAGCACTCTGTCATGCTTAATGACCTTTGCTGGAGACAATGAACAAAGGTCCATAGCCACATTGTTTTGCTTCCCTTGAGCAGAAAAGGTCTGGGAAATTCCTCTTTCACTTTCAGAGTCCTTATTGGAGGAGTCCTCAAGAATCAGATCTTTCCTCCACATTACCCACTGTCTGTACAGAGCTGCTGGGAGAGCCAGTAAGATAACAAACACTGTAGTTCTGGCAGTCTGTGAGCCAACCCACAGGTCTAAGTCTCCTCTTTATCACATGTAAACAGCACCATCCCTCAGCTTTCTCAGTGCCTCTGTGAAAACAGCATGTGGAGGCATGGTATCTACCTACAGCTGAACAACCTACACAAGAATGAGTAACATTGGTAAGAAGCAGCTTTTCTCTCCTCTCAGAGACATTTGTCCTTAGATTTTCTAATTAGGGTTTATTTAGTCTCATCTGGATTCCTTAAGACCAATTGCCCAAATAGCCACTGTAGCAAGAAAGCCCACTTGTGCGCATGTCTAGAAAGAAGCGGGACCAGAGAATGAATCATCTAAGTATCTGAAGACACTGCCATGCTTATCTTGGAGCTTTATGAAGTTGGAAGAACAAATCAGAGGCACTTCCCTGCAATGCTCTGCTTCCTATTCCAACAGTCTGCTGGATAGAGAGGTGAAGGTCTCTGTTCAGAAAAGCACATCTTCTTGGGGTTGTTCTTGGCTATTGTAGAACTAAGCTCTTCCCTTGTCCAAGCCTTCCTACAAAACCGACTTTTCACTGACACAGTTAAACACCAGCTAATGATGTCACAGCTTACAAGATAGGCTTAGTGGCTCTGAAAGACTACTCTTATAAGAGAGAAAACTGATCACGCTCATTAGTTTCAGAAACAATTTTTTTTTCTGTTGAGCTTCCCTTGACAAATATCTGCCCAGCCACAAGCACAAACAAATGAGCAAATAACAAAAATCTTGTGACTGAAACAAGCAGTTCCTTTCTCCAAGGAGTTGACCAAAATCATTAATTTTTAAATATTTTTGAGATACACGGATATCACAGTTTCATAGGCTATACAAACACTTCGGTGGATAGTCTCCAAATTATTCATAGATGAGAGTATAAAACCCACAAAGTAATCTGTGTGCATCCCACTGCAGTACTCCCACAGGAAAGACTGGCCCTTTCATTCTAGAGAAATCAGTTTATAGTAAATAGGTCAGATTAGTGGCTAGGAAGGGATTACTTTCAGAAACCTTATGAAAAACAAAGTTGTAAGCAGAGTCAGTGGTTTAGATTTTTGGATCTGTTGTGGTAGGGATGGATAAGCAGAGCCTTGATAGTGCCCTTCATCAGAAAGTGTGTAAGCTAGAAAAAGTGGGCCCAAGGAGATTTGCTGTTATTAAAATACTTATGGAATGTGCAATTCCATAAGATCAGGCTGCTGCCACTTTCAGACTCAACCATGCTGTGGATGAACCAGCAGCTACCAAAGCTTCCAAATAATGACTCAACTCATTAAAAGAAATGCAGTCATTGTCAAAACCTCTGAGTAAGAGCTCACATAGCTAAAGACATCCCTCTCTTTGTGGATTTCCAAGTACCTGAAGTCAGTTCATGGCAAATGGGGGGTTTCTTGCTATGTTTTGTATTCAAAGACAACACAGCTAAGGAGGTAGAGAGGACTATACAGGTACAAGTCAGTGTACACAATTTTGGTTCTTCCTGATAAGAACTAATCTGTTTTCAGGACAATGCTGTGGCAAAGTGTTTTATTTATGACCGATTCATGGTTATTATGTAAAGTGTTCTGCTTTTCCAAATGGGTCTTGTGAGAGGATTTTTATAATAGTGACCCCAAAAGGGATAGGTTACAGTGCTATTAATACATCAGAACATGAACATCTTTCACATTGCAATGGATATTGTGGACTTCTCTCTGTAAAGTGCCAGCTGGGTAACAATTTTAAGAGACCAGAGAAGAAACACATCGCTGTTTCATAACACAAACTTCTGAAACCTCCCTGACAAAATTTCACAGCTGTTTTTATCTTTTATAGATAAAACTATTTACGGATTAAAGTAATTTTACATAAATATTTGATGCTAGACTTCATTATGAATCTGGGTTTAGTAACAGAGACTAAGACAGAACATTTCACAGGCAGCATTTTCCAATACAAAATCACTTAAGCATCTGCTGGCTGCAGGAATAAATGTCTCTACCAACGTCTCGGAGACTGTCAGGCTTATAATTATGTTCTACAGCATTAAAGAAACTACTTTTGATTGTGTGGGTATGAATTGCAAAAACAACAATACCAATTTATGAAGGCTACAAGCAGAACAGGCTCAGTGGGAATGCACGAACTGCTTACTGACTGAGAGCTCTTTATCTGTTGCCCCCCTCTCATGTGTGCATGGGCCCTGGCAACAGCTACCACTCTCATACCATTCTACCGCAAGGGATTTTTATTGCAAAGCTGATATGCACCTCCCCAGTATTTTCTGTATATGGCAGCATGGTTGCGTTCCCACTCAGCTGGTTAGAGGGTGCCTTTTGAAATCCTCACTGCAGTTTCAGCTGTAAACGGTGTTCAGCCTTACCTCTCATCCTAGATTCTTGGTAACATTGCTCTGTGCTGTTGTGCACCTTTCATATTCATCTTCCTTTGCAGCCCAGACAGCTGGCTACATTTAAAAAGTACGCAAGCAACTTCCTCACATCCTATCACTAACATAAGGGTTACAAGTTTCAGTATTTACCGACTTCAAAGAACAAGAGCAATTATACCTTTTAATAACAGTATTATTTTTAAAATGAAAATGAGCATTTCTAGCTCACTAATCTAAAACACTCTTTGATTCCAAAATTTTTGTATTATACCTACGCACAACCTGTATTTCTCTCTCTTGCAGAAGGCACAGAGAAGGTACTGAAAGCATTAGTAGTTTCACTGCTTGTAATTAACATGACAGTGATCCTGTAGATATTACCTACAAATGGTAGTGTAATGAGTGTATGCTCATTACATGGATAAGAAAGCTCTTTAAAAACTAAAACCTAATTTAACTCTATGCAATCTTCTAACCACTTGGAAAAAAAAAAAAATCAATTTCGTACATTAAAACCTTATGTTTCACCCAATCTCCAGACATTACCATTGCTTTTAGTCAAAAAATGAGTTTTCTAACAGCATCGCTTTGAATGTCTATATCTTGTCTACTATTTAAGTCCTTTAGAAAAACTAACCAGCACTCGGGAAAAAAAACACCAAACCAAACATATATTAAAGGCTTTTATGCTGCCACATTGACATTAAGTAAGACGATTTTATTTTATTATGCACTTTTTAAGAAAAATGTGTGACACTATGCTAGGCAGCATCAGAATTTGATTTTGCCAGAACCCCCATGACACTGCAAGATAAAGAAAACCATCAGGAAGTCACACCAAAGAAAAATACTCCCACTTTTATCTTCATCCTCAGCCTGTCATTCACCTGGAGCCTGGTTGCTCTTGCACAGAATTCAGTGGAATAAAACACCAACTGACTTCAGTCAAAGTGGAATTAGGCTGCTAACATTCAAGACCTCAGAGTCATCATTTTCTTTCAAGAAAAAATTATCATTCAAGACTGGGTTCATACGGTCTTTTTTTGTTACAATTCTGTTGAACTTAAGGAAGTTCCCTGTTGTTATAGAATGGAGTTCTTATAAAGAGATTAAAAAAATAGTGTTGCAGGTAAAATAATGCTTAATTCAGAAGTATAGTCTCTATCCTGAGACAAAAGAAAAACCTGTATGACTAGATGCACAAAATGCAGACTGTAAAAAATAAGATTTTATTTCCTTGAGAATTCCTATTTTATTCTTTGCTATGTTGGCTGTTTTTTTAGTCTTGGCACATAGTTGAAACACTGTTCATGGCTACATACTCACAGTTAGTTTTGTTTTTCGTTGTTTCATCACCCACAAAAAATGTTTATGGCTTCATATCCTACTGTAGCTGAGTAATACCCCTTAACTACTTCTAAAAAGCTAAAAAACAAGATTGGTGTGTTTTTAGAAACTACAGTACAAACCGCTAAAGGAGTCAGAAATCCATGACCAGAGAAACAATGTTTAAATGGAGCAGAAAGCTTTTGTCCATTCATTTTAACAGCAGTTGAAGAGAATAATTCCATCAAGTGTTCTGATTGTTGTAGCAATCCATATGACTGCGAACTGAGTCACTAGCCAAAGGTCTTTTGAATGGAAGCAGACCTGCTCTTCCAAACACAAGCCTGCCTCAGAACAGAAATGGGCAGAGGCAATCTTTAGGAGGCTGTCAATATTTTCTCTATTTCACTTAATGGAGAGATTAGCTCATACTTGACCTATCTGCAATCATCCAGCCACCTCTTTTGTCCAAAAGTACCGTGTTTCTTTTACATGGATAAAAAGGCCAGACAATGACCACCATGTGACTGTTATTTGCAGTGTACAGTGTAAAGGACCCTTCCCTCCCCCCTGCTTATCTGTGCTCCATCCACAGTCCCCTCCCATCTAATCCATCCTTTCCAAGTCTATTCCCATCTGTGTCAAGCACAATCATCTACCAAACATACCCCTCCCCAAAACACCGCAGAGCTCTGCCACTTCTGCCAGCGCTAGAAATGCTTGCTGATGCTATGAGGTGCCACTTATCCTAGTGGCATCTGCTCTCACTGACTTTGTCTCTCTCTGACCTGCAGCAGAAATGGCAAGATGAGTAGCAGACAGCACGGTCAGGCAGTTGAAGTGCTCAGATAACTCGTTTCACTCAAATGGCTATTCCCTGTCTCCTTTAAGTAAAATTCAGTAAGTTCAATGGAAGTGCTTTCAACCAGCAATCTGCCCACTGGCACATGTGATAATATTCGTCAGTTTTCGCAGAAGGGATTATATGAGATGCATCATGAGTTTCCAAGTTTTTTGGTAAAGAGAGGATTCATCTTTATTACAAGTCTGTATCTGAGCTGGTCAAACAGATTTTTTTTTTTTTTTAAAGTTGGTGGCAAGTAAGAAACAATTCTAGGTTAAGATTGAACCAATTATTTAAGACATCTACCCTCAGGTAGATTAGTATCATTTTAGACATGGACTGCTGAATCTGACCCTACACAACTTGACGAAGGAAGCACAAATGGGTACACTGAGTTATGGAGGCATCCACGCCTGACTCCGCTATTTATTTAGGTAAGGCTGCTGAAGGATTGGGATTTCAGTAACCATTCAGAAAAAGTCCTAAGTGAAACAGTTAAATTTTTGTCTTAGCTTATTGGAAAGTTGCTCTATGTAAGGCTAGTTTTCTAGAATATCAAGGTTAAAACCTTTTAAAGATATTATGTTGTTTTTTGGTGGTGCCTTTGTTTATTTTAAATTGGTCTCTTATTATATTACACCTAGGTCAACTGTACTGTGGTCTAGCGTAAAAGACAGTTTGGTTTTCCAGGAAAAGTTGCGTTTTAATTAAAAGTCATAGACCATCAAGAAGACCACAGATTACCACTACGCTGCAGTCAAACTGACAGTATATCATGAGATGCAAGAGAAACTGAGAATGCAACATGTATTTCTCATATTTTACTGAATGTGCAGCTGTACGTTGTGGGTATTTTGCATGGGTCCTAGAAGCTGAAGGTTATTTTGCTACTACAAGTCTAGTTAGTAAAGTAGACAATGTACTAGTCCAAAAAAAAAAAATAGCACCAGCTGATTAGAACTCATTTCTCAGAAAAGAGTGCTGGCATTTAAAGCAGAGACAGGTGACCTTGTCTGAAATATTTGACAACATGCAAATATTCAGGAAAATGTATAACTCATAACTCCAGCTTGGAAGGCTTATACTTGAGCCTTTGGTTCATAACCTCTGTGCCTGTCATTTTATGTGTATATAAGAGAAAAGGTTATGCAATTTCTACCAAAGGGACAGGGTGGGGAAGCAAAGCAGCAGCAGTTTGGTTTAAGCGTTAAGAGAGCAGATAGAACTATTTGAACAGATACGTTTACTAAAGAAATCACATATGGTATAAGTCACTCACTCACATGGACACGCTATTGATATAACGTTGTACTGAGGATGCTGTCATGCCATTGCTATCAGCACTTGCTATCTGCTACTATCTCCTACTACTATTTGGGCAATGCATGTTTCCTTCTCTTTCAGTAGAACTGGTAGGTGAAGTCTCGATGGAGTTGATTGGTATGAAATACAGGTTTCTGTAATGTAGCAGAGCAGACTGAGTACACTAAGGCTGAACTAGTGTAAACAAAGGCCAGAACTAGTAAAAAAAGGGAAGTTCAGTACTGTCATTTGATATTTTGGCACTGTTTTTATTGAAGAATTGTGCCAAAACTCAGTCAAAAAGACAAAACATCGTGCGTATTTTGTAGAACATGAAGTACCAGAAAAGTTCAACTAGCAATGCCAATATTTTTCACTTAGACATTAATGCAAAATTGAAACTCAAAGCTATACTTCGGATAAAAATTTCATTTTGCATAGACTGTATGAATCTCATAATATACTACAATCATCAAAAAAAAAAAAGGTATTACAGAGAGCACCCCAAGGCAACGCCTCACCCAGGAAAAGAACGTGTTCCCAGAAAGGGCCATACACCATCTGAATAGGAACACTCACAAGGAATCACAGCAATTCAGGTGAACGAAGATTAGCATTAAATTGACCTGAAACACATTGGTTCAGTAGCTTGAATCCATAAAGTGAAATGTCATTTTGAATTCCAAAAAGCAAAAGATGCAAGGGGTATGGGCAAAACTGTAGTTCCCTGCACAAGAAAACAGAATAAAATTGCTAATGACTCAGGAAAAGAAATGTGTGTGTATACAGATATATAATATGTATTTCATAATATAATCTCCCTACATAATCTGTAATTTTCCCTAAAATCTGCAGAGCAGAGTAGCTTCCTGGTTGCAAGGAAGTAGGTGGCAGAGAAGGGTCAAGCAGGGCCAGCAGTGATATTAAAGGGCTTGTTGCTTCCTCCTTCCCTAGTACACTGCCTGGGGGAGCGCCCAGCAGCTCACCATACAGTGGAGAGGCACCACCACTGTGCAGCCTTAACCTAAAGCACAGCTGCTGCCAGCTCCTGGCACAGCATCTTCCCCAAAAGATGGCTGCTGTCTGGAGCACCTCCTTTATGCAGGTTGCTGTTGCCAAAATGCCATCTTTGAAATAGTTTATCTCCAGGCACCAGCAAAACAGGTTCGGTATTTGCTTCATCTGATGCATATTGTGAGTCACACATCAGCTTATGTTTCCCTGTGAAGACTTTCAGAAGTAGACTGATGTTTGTTACTCAGCGCCAAGCCCTGGTTTTTTGTCAACATTTGTTTCTCATTGTTTTCACTAGATGCTATTTTATCCTGCATCTTAAGATTTTTAACCTTTTTTTTTTTTCCTGGAAGATTTGCTGTGTTTCTTTTCCGTGGAAAACCTGTATTTTCCTTCATCTGTGCAACATGCTACTTGTTGGGATTGTGGAATTGTGCGGGTCCCTAACTAGGTTTGTTCATCTTTAAGACACATAATAGGAGGTTCTGAGCCCTCTCTCTTTGAAGTTCAAGTGGAATAAGCTGTAGTGGTTATTGACCAGTTGTGACCCCCTCAAGCAATCTCAGATCATATCAGCCCATAGGCTGAACGTGTCTTGGTTTCAAAATAGAAATGAAACATCTTGGCCCTTCAGCTTTCCTCATGCTGCACTCTGTCCCCAGTGTGTAACGGCCACAATTATTGTGGTAACAAGGATAGAATAAGATGATTTTATTAAGACCCATGATAGCAGATCATTGGCGATTTCTCTCCCCCTTGCAGGTAAAGGAACAAAGTCACTCAGTTGTGTTCGTTCTTATAACAGTTGATTTACCTCACTTGGTATTAATGTCAACAATTAATTGCAGGCTTATAGGCATGGTGGTGGGACTAACTAAATTCTGGATACGGCCCATAGCAATCACGTTGCAAATCATCTTCAAGCTGGGCATGTGCAGCCCCAAGTATAATTATGATATGGGTATGTTTGGGACCAATCCAGATCGCTGACCACCACTGGCAACATCTCTGTGAACCTAGCCAATGACATTGGCTGTTAGGTAAAGTAATTTCTTTTAGGAAAGAGGAATTAAGTTTTGCTTGCTTCCATACTCCATGATACCCTGCAGAACCAGGTCAGGAAACATGCAGATGTCAAAACCACAGTTTATGCATTGAGTCACAACCATTTCCAGAGTGGGTGGGTGGGGGAGCAGCAGCAGAAATAATCCCCTCCTCCCTAGGTATGGAGGAATAGGAACAGGGACTCATATTCAGAAGGCATTTGCTCATTTGCAATGCTGGTCTCTAACTCTGTTTCTTGAAAAGAAAACTATTTAAAATTATTTAGCTTGGCAAGGCTTTTTTGTTGTTGTTGTTGGTTGTTTTTTGGGGTTTTTTTAAATCTCTCCAATACTTCCCCTTCCATATTATTTATTCTGTGAGCTTGGAAACACTTATGTCAGGCTGGCTCTTAATTCTGCCTGGAGGAAGCAGCACATGAGACAAGCCATACAGGATTTGAGACCTCCTATCTTTTCTCTTACTGGACACAGCAGCAACTCTTACAAAGTGCTCCAGATCAGTGAATTTAGGAAAGATGGTGGTCAAATTGAAAGTATGGGTGACAGAGAAATTAGTGTATCCTTCTTCAGAGTTGTCACCAAATAGTTGCTGAGGATTTTTTCACAAACAAGAGGGCGATACGTCACTGTATTTGTCTATTCACTTTAAAGTGCTAGATATGAATAATAAAGTACAGAAAAAGGGATTTCTTTAACCTAAATAGACCAGGATAATCTTAATTACACTGCAGTATTTCAGACATAAAACACCATTAAAGTATAGCGTGAAATCTGTTGTCTCATCATACCTCCTCAGAACAAACCCCCCGGTTTTCTCGGAGTCTTGGTCTTCAACAATATGCATAATTATACTGCAATTATACCTAAAATTACCCGGAGCTAAGAAATAGCAAACTGAATATAACATAATATACCCTTTTAAGTGTTCAGTAGTTTTCAGTGGTCAAGGGAAAAAGCTTCCTTTTTTGGAAGCTGAAACCTTACCCACACAAGGAGACTGAGCTACACTCATGCAAAGTCAAGTACCATTACCACCCTCAACATCTTGTAACAACAGGGAGATAACGCGGTTAACTTCTGTTAATGGAAAGCTCAGTCTTGTAGTTGAGACCAGAGTTCCTCGACAGACTTTAATCAGATTCTGGTTTTTGCTCTACTGGTAGAGGAACTTGGGAACATAACGTATCGTTCAAGTGCAACTTTATCCAGCTGTCCAGAGAGGCAAAAAGTCAGCTTCGCACTGTGTAACGGAGCCCGAACTCTGGGACAACTACCAGAAGCAATACAGATATATCCATAGTTAAATGCAACATGGAGTAACTCCTTGATCAAGTAGCTGTATGGTAAAGTTCATCAGCACAGCCATAGCTTTGCAGTGTAGCAGACATGACAAAAACCACTCATTTGTCAAGATACAGAGCTTATTTACATATATAGATACACATCTCAGTCTGTCTCTCAGCCCAAGTCCTGACTTTCCTGCAACGTTATTAATATATGATGTATGCTTATGAATCACTTCTAGAATTTCATGGAACTATTACAGAAATATATCTGGAATGCTCCCATGGCCTGTTTCAGAATGTGAAAGACAGAAGCAAAATGGGTGAAAATATGATTCTTTCACATTTGGGAATATTTACTGAATAGTTTATATTCTGAATGAATCTTATGTAAGAGTCAACATGTTCAAACAACTAAAAATAGGTCTGAAAAACTTCGGTAGAGCAAATTCACAATATTTTTTAGAGTTTTATTCTTCAACTCATTAAAGACTTTATATGTTTTGTCTGCTTCCTGCAGCTTTTATTTGCCGCTTACTAACAGTCTGGAAAACACCAATATTTCTAAGGATTTAAGCAAGATACTAACTAGAGATCTACACCCCAGTGCCTGAGATGTCACCCAGCAATAATGGGATTATTTCCATCTGCTTAAAAAAAAAAATCCTAAACGAAACTAACCAAAAAAACCTACCAAAACATACTGCAATGAAGTTAAGTAAGCCCTGCAAGGAGACATCTTGCACTCGGAGGAAGAGGTATACATAAATTTCTACTTAGCTCATTAACGTATTTCTTAAGCAAATTCATGGGCTATACAGATGCAGCAAGCAACCTAGATTAAAAGGATGCCATTGGACATCAAAGGATATTTCTTGCCCAAGGCAACAGATGTCATATCAACAGTCAAAAGAGACGCAAGATCAGAAGTAAAAAGGCTGTCAGATGAAACATAGAAGTTAATGTGAAACTATGGGTGTAGTTTGGAGCCGTTGTTTCTAGTTATGTTGTTGTTATAAGTCAAGAAAAGGCATCACATTAGAAATAGTCTTACAGCCATGAATGCATCTCACTTAGATAAAAAACTGAACAAGCGACCAGAAACTGGAAGAAATAGTTATTACTTTAGGTTGGTACAAATCTCAATAGAGGATTCATCCACCGTCCTGAACACTCTTTCTGGACTTTTCACAAATCCCTGTGCCACAACTCAAATGACCAAGGGAAAAACAAATGAACCATAAAATACTGAAGCACAATAGATTCTCTGCCTCTTGATGTCATTCATCAAGCATGAACTCCTTTCCTAGAAGGTATGTTCTAGTTTAAGCCTGACTTGATGGAGCAAAATTCTGCAGCCCATGCAATTCTGGACGTCAGAGTAAATGCTCTCAATGGATCTTAATCCTTCATCTGTGACTATGAATGTAATGGACTAAGTCCCTCTCATACCACTCCCAGAGTTCCCAACATCTGTGACAGACCTGCTTATATTACCTCAACAGTGAAGGAAAAAAGGTTGTGGTTTGTTGTTTTGTTTGTTTGGGGTTTTGTTGTTGGTTTTTTTTGTTTGGTTGGTTTTTTTTTTACTCTGCACACTGAAGAATAAGAAACCTAAGAAAATCTGGCCAGTCAAACTTCTTTACTTGCTCACTACCTCCCCCTTTATACCGTTACTACCCATAGTAGCAAAACACTGTGATACCAGAGAAAGTTTGAGACAGCAGACCCAAACTGGAAAAAGTTTCACAAAAAACATGTACAAATACATCTGAAAACACAGGACATACTTTAAAGAAATAACAAAAGCCCTTCCCATCTGAAAATCGCTATTATCCCCAAACAGTTTTCAGATGTAGCCTCATCTAGAGTTCATCAAAGCAGACTATCTCAAAGTGACAAAGACCACACTCCTTATCATCTTGGTTTCTATTTCTAGCTCCACTAGCAATGCTGGGAAGAGGAGGATTCATGGATATTCTCCGAAGATCTTGCATACTTTCAGATAAGTACTGTTCATACAGAATGTACAGATTTTAAATTACTTTAAAAACCCTCCATACTTCCAGAAATCTTTGTCTTCTTCCTTGAAATATACCACTTCTAGAGTTCAAAGTAACTATAGTAAAGGGGATTAACTGTACGTACATGAGGAGTTGGTTTAGGACAGACTCAGCTGCACATCAGCAGG
>NW_010422558.1:26692-57747 GCF_000710305.1 Buceros rhinoceros silvestris
TCCAAAAATACCTGAGATGATACAGATGCCGTGGTCATGGTATAACCCTGTATGGAGTTACCCCATATACTACTCAGCCATCAAAAGTCATGGGAAGAAGCAAGAAAGGCTACAGTAAGGTTTTAATGCAAAGCATTTGATCTTGGCAGAGTGCAATTTTGCGGACAAATTCACAGGGAACAGGCTAGTGTCCCCAGACATTTTACCAGGATTCTTGAAAAACATGCCCTTCCTAAGGGTAAAGCAGCTTTAAGAAGCTTAGGAAAGCTCAATACATAGGCATACCTTGATTTATTAAAAACATCTTCCTCTTACATTATACTTCATTTTTCGTTATTAAAGTCTTCATTTTAGAAACGTATTATAGACAGTGGGAATAGAGGGGTGGGAAATTTGGGAAAAGGAGCAACAAAGGCTGTATTGTGCTGACTTGGGGCAGGGGGGAACTGCAAGGTTCTCTGCTAAAAGAGGTGCAGGCATGAGGAACTTCACAGGAAGGGCATGAACTCAGGAGAGGTCCTGACCCACAAAACCACCACCAGGAGTGAAGACCGGATAGCATTTCAGGACTAGAAGTGAATACACTATGCCGCTGTAACTTCACCAAATAAAATAAAATTAAATTAAAAAATCAAGCAGAGGAATTTAGTTCCCTGAATTACAATGTGATTGTCATACACCTATACATACAAAGCTCTTACCTTTGTGAACAGTTACGAGGTATCACTGATGGCCAGAAACTCATCTCTAGATACTATTAGATCTCCAGCAGCTCAGGATCCCCAAATGCAAGACACACATTCATAGTAACTTGAAGCTATCAAGAGTGACACAGCTGTGGTCAATGCACTGAGAAGCGAACAATGCATTTTGCTATCCCTAGTGAAAAATTTGGAAATTAAGTTCTTACATAGTTTTTTACTCTGCTTAAGAGAACTGATTGGCTGGATTCCCTGTAGTACACAGACTAGCATGGCTCTGTTTTGCCTACTTTCATGACATATCTTAACTATTCACAACAATTTCTGAACATTTTTAACATTTATTTGACATGTCCTGATGTCAATCTGAGGACAATTCGTAAGTCAAAGGGTACTTTCTTACTTGTATTTAAAATACTTACAAAAAGCAACAATTTTAAGTCCATTAAGGATGTGAACTTGCACAGTTTATTCTGTTCAGCCACAGCTATGTTACTGGGAAATTCCTCTAAGAGAATTGAACAGAACACATTAGGACTGCTTTACTGTACCTGGCTAGATATATCTTAAAACTAAAAAAGAAAAACATAAGTATTTTGATTTACGCTGACTTACACTATTATTTCTTCTATATACTTTTTAAAAAGAATACAACTTTGGACTTGATCCAAATTGTCCCTTACTCTTGTAAGCAGGCTCCTGTGAAGCTTCCATTGTCACCCTTTGTTAAATATTTTCTAGCATAGCATCAGTGCAATTTCTGCCAGGGAAACATGTTTGTACATTCATGTTGATAGGACTCCTGATGAAAACCAATAACCGCATTGCCTGGATTAAGTCCCTGGTTCTGAAACCACTACCTTCAGAACAGATCCTGAGGCTAAAAGGCAGTAAAAAGTCTTGTCCTTGTTGCCTGGGCAGCAGATTGTCTGACCCAATTTCTTCATTACCATTAATGTTCTTAAAATCCTCACCCACACCTGGATGAGCCCTTTCACTTGCCACTCACACAAATTATAATCGTATGGTATCCCAGTGAGATCATCCTCTCAGGCTTCTTGTAAATCTTTTTCAGTCATCTGGACACCTCCAGAGTAATATAAAAACACATGCAAAATCCACATGGATAACATGCACACGCACACACACAGCTTGCCAAATTTAGATGTGCTTGCAGGCTATGTCCTTCAGGTATAGATATAATGCTGTTTGCCTGAGTCATTTGGCTTTGACACAATTGGACAGGTCAAGCTTAAGGTCTCAGTGATAATACTCAACAGCTCAAACTGAGTGGCTGTGCTGAGGCTTGAAAGCAAGCCCAGGATAAAACAAAGAAAGTCCGGTGAGTTTTGAAAGTATCACAGCTCAATACACTGCAGGTCTTTTGCATTCATGAAGTCAGAAGGCCAGATACATAACTTCCTTTGTAACTAATCATTAAACACAAAACTCCATCTCGTACTGAAAGGGTCTTCTGAAATTTGAGGGTAATGCATTCTTAGGAGGAAAAAACCAAAACCAAAACATGCTAAGGGCTCATGGGGGGCCAGATTTCTCTCATTCCCAGAAGGTGTACTGAAGTAGCACATTACATCAGTGCTCCTCCTTAGCCAAACCCCAGCTTCTCGGGGTTTGTTCTGGACACCACCTTCCTGCCCTGGCAGGGGAAAGAGAGTAAAACCTGTAATCTGAGTCTGCCGTCTGGGCAGTCCTTCTGCTCTTGAAATAGGTGATATCATAATAAGAAAATCCTGCTACAAATATGTAACATAATAGCAGTGTCAGTTTCCATCAAAGGCTTTACGTTTGTCATTTTAGCTGGTGTGAAAGATTACTGTATCTCTTTTATAACACAGCCAATGTGGCTGATAAAGCAGACAACCTCTAAACACGTCTGGTAAATGCTTCTTGTCAATAGCGCAGCTCGGTGCTGACAGCTAGGGTAATTTCCCCTTCTCGCTTTCCTCATCGTTGTGGGTAATTGACATTAAGAATTTAGACAACCAAGAGGAATTAAGTGAGTTCAGAGAATTTGCAAATACAATCAAAATTCGACTTGCCTATGTTACATCAACATTTTTTCTCCCAGCAACTAATGTATCTCTTTCCACTCCCATTCCTTTCCCAGTTGTGAGATCACCAAGCAACTCCTGAGAAGTATTGGCACAGATTTTGGGCACCCTACTCGAAACATGAAAGACTCAGGCTCTTTCCTCTAAGTTCAAAGCAGCCAAGTTGCATGAGCCTAGTTTATGCATCTCAAAATCTACTGAGAGCAAAAAAATTTGACATCTCTCTTCCCAGCTTTGCTGCAGCAAAAATATTTGGCTCTCTAGCTGCTTAGAAGTGCCAATTCATGGGTTACTAACTTACTTAAATACCCCTTCTCAGGTTGGTTTATTAATCTTCTCTAAGCAATGTGGGAGAACAATGATTTAAAAGCCCCAAAATTATTTCTTCTCTTTGTTAGTCCTTTTCTTTCCACTTTCTCTTCTTCCCACACACACAGACCCCCATGCCAGTCACAAAGGATAAAGATAATTTAATATATCTGCATACTGAAGCACCCATAGTTTGGATAAACATTTCTACTAACTTGGAAGATGACCCTTATTTTACTAAATGTATTTCATGAGGAAAATAAGGATTATTTAGTGAAAAGTGTCCACAGTGTTCATGGTACAAGTTACTGGAAGAAAGGATCTTATCACCACCTGGCACAGAGGCTGTTGACAACAACAGAACAAAGAAATGCACACGCTTTTAATGTGTCGAAACTGCACCTTTAAGTACCATGCCTTTACTTCTACAAGGATGAGTACCTAGCCTCTCACACCTGGGACTGACAGTGCTGCTCCCAACCTCTTAACATTGGAGTTGGAGTGATTTCTTCATTTATTTGCCAAGAAAATACTGCCATTTTCTGATGCTTCACAGACAACTGACATTTGTCTGTATCACCAATGAATAAATCAGGTGAGACAAATGGAGTAACTCGACATAACCTGATCTTGACAACAAAAAAGGAGTTCACCTATTCATATGTATTTGTGATTCCTCAGCTGTCACCAGGACACACACATTTGTGTGTGTACCCACACAGAGGCACAGCCACATGCGCACAGCTGCAGGCTGTTAAGCTGCTTTTAGCACCTGAGACATACAAGTCCTATTAGCTGGTTATTCATGCCAAGCTTTCTTTCCCCTAACACAGCCAATATTCAGTTATCTCACCAGGATTATCACCGCATTAAATTACCGACACTGTCCTCTGCAACATCTCCAGCTCACTACCGCATACTCTGACACTTTGCAGTTCTGAAGTCTACACTGGCTAGCGTTTCACCTTGTGAATATTAATGTTTGTGTATTTTACAAAGATCACGTCCACTATTATCTCCATTTTCTATTATAAAACACACTTTAAAGTCAGCACTGCTGCTGGTGAACAGTAATTTCGTGAGCTCGTTTGGACTGTATTGCAGAGGTTCCAAAGCCATTGCTGAGATCTCTGCTTTGCGTGGCTGGACAGGGCATACCAAAGGAGGTGTTTGCCACAGGAACCAGAACCCTTGCTTCACAGAACCAGGAATAAAGTATCTTCACTTACCTGCCTATGTTCATTACCATAAAAGGGAGGGGAACACTGAGATCTTTAGCAGAGCTAGGTACATTTTTTAATTAGCTAACGCAGTGTTTTCTTATCACTAGGAAATTCGGAATCAATGAAGCCTAAATTTTTCAAAGAAGAGGGCTGGTTCCAAACGGACAGGCTTTTGGGGCCTGGATGAAATTTCTATACCCTTGTATTTATTTGGGAAGCTATTTAGTAACTTTTTAATAGATCATTTTTTAAGACATCCAGGATGCAATTTAATCTTATTCTGACAAGGAACTTAAAGGGTTTCTTTCTTTGGTGCTGAAACTAACAAGTTCAAGTAGACTGTATCAATGCCAACTTAGAAATTCACAGAGATTAATATTATTCCATCCCAAATGACTAACTAGATTTTCATCATTTGTGAGGACTCCTAGACAGAATGTACACATTATAGAAATACAGCAGACTTCCATAGTTTTCAGAAAATTACATATAAACACGTCTGATCAGCACCCTGCAAAGGGGAAAACCTTACTGGCTATAATTAGAATTAGAAATGAGCTTTAGGCTCAGATGGGTTCTGATTACACATCAAATATTTGATGTTACATATCAAATATTTACAACAAAATTCAGTAGGCTCTTTCACAAGAGTACTCAGAAAAAAAAGATGTCACAGTCTTTTCTGTTAAGTTTATGCATGAACATACGTTTGGATTAGATATTAATGTACTGAAAAGATGTGTCTTAACAGTTTTAGATAGTAAAATAGGATTACAAGACAAAAACCTTTTCAGAAATTCTGGCTCAGTTAAGTTCAGTGTCATTCATTCCAGAGGCAGAGGTCATATTACACCTGGGATCAATGAAAACAAAAACCAAACATACTCAGGAAAGATAGGAGGGGGAAAAAAAGGGGGTGTGTGTGTGAATTTTAAGTTGTTCACCATTTACGGTGGGACTCCACAGACAAAATTCAAATACACTTAAGAAGCAAGACACTAAATGAACTGCAGTAACTGGCATATCATAGACACAATTCATGGGATGTGTTACCAAGGAGATAATGTTAATAGGGAAGAAACAAGAGAGTAGGAGTTGAAATAACTATTCTTTTTGCCTTTCAAGTCAATTGTGTTCATGTACATGGAAGGATAAATACTCTGTTTAAAAAAAGAAGTGAATAGCTCTGTTTTAAATATAGTTACTGAAGAGCTAAAGCTTTAGCTCAGCATAAGGATTTTTCAAAGCAATCAGCTCAGGCAGGAAGGTTGTGGGGGTTTTTTTCCTGAATGCCTCTTATTTATGAGAACACAAGTATAACAGTTTAACAACAAGCAATTTCTGGCAAAAATAATGGATGCACCAAGCTCTGAGTGCTTCCTCATGTCCCCACAAAGTGACAGCTATGGTATTATAGTGCTCAGCCTGAGGATTTTCTAAACAATCAACAGCGTTAGGTATACTCCCAGCATAAGAAAGCCCTCATGCTGCAGCAATGAAACCCTAATGTTTCTTGGTTCTGGCAACTAACTGTTAAATTACTGTATTTATTGAAGGACAGACTAAATGAAATGACCTGTTGAAAGCTGTCTGTTTAGAGATATTCCAGCTTCAAATGAATGTACACTTTTTTTGTAACGAAATTAGTAACAATTTATATTTAAGAAGGATTTCTAATCCAGTAGGTGGAGCTAGCAAGTTCTCCAGTTATCTAAATAGCTGACATAAGTATTTCTAATAAGACAGGAAAAAAACCCAAATCCCTAGGAATGAAAACCAATATTCTGTCAATACCAGGTTTCTAAACTACATTTATATTTAATACCTTGTTGCTTTCCTTTGAAAGCATAGAGTTACTTTCACTTGAAAATTTCTCCAACGTTTTCACCAAAACAGCATCCGATAACATCAGCCTGTGTGTGGCTGCATGCATGTATATCAGTGAACAGCTCTTCTATTTTCAAACTTCTGCTGCTATTTCATATGCCCATCATTGCTTACAGGGAAAGGGAATTTGATACTACTACAAAATTTGATCTCTGGCCTGCTAAAATTATATTATATTCTTTCTTTCAAGGCACCAGATATTTTCTAATCTTCCAATTGTAATGTATTATTGAAATAGGAACTGGCTTCGAGGAATGCATGAAATGGGGAAAACTAGTATCCAATCAGTTTATTTTTAGATGTCTTCCCATTTTGTTCATCTTTCTCCCAAGAAACAAAAGGTACACACTTATTTAGGCATGAGGTCAAGGCTAAGGTACATCTTCACGTAAGCTGTGTACCACAACTGAAAAAATTAACTCCGGTTTGCATGAAATGAGAAAGAGGGCTAAAACAATTAGAGACGAGAGAATTTAGAGGTTGATCCAGTCTGTGGCAAAATGTTTTGCAAATGACCCTGTTCTCTTTAACACCTTTGTCAATCATCTGGACAAGGGGATCGAGTGCACTCTCAGTCAGTTTGCAGAGGACACCAAGTTAGGCAGACGTGTCGATCTGCTTGAAGGTTGGGAGACTCTACAGAGGGATTTGGACAGGCTCGATCACAGGCCATGGCCAAAGGTATGAGGTTCAATAAGGCCAAGTGCCAGGTCCTGCACTTGGGTCACAACAACCCCCTGCAGGTTTGGGGAAGAGAAGCTAGAAAGCCACCCATTGGAAAACAACTGGGAGTGTTGGTCAACAACCAGCTGAATACGAGCCAGCAGCGTGCTCAGGTGGCCAAGGAGGCCAATGGCATCCTGGCTTGTCTCAGGAATAGTGTGGCCAGTAGAAGGAGAGAAGTGATTGTCCCCCTGTACTCTGCACTGGTGAGGCTACACCTCAAACACTGTGTCCAGTTTTGGGCCCCTCACTACATGAAGAACATCGAGGTGCTGGAGCATGTCCAGAGAAGGGCAAAGCTGGTGAAGAGAACAAGTCTTATGAGGATCAGCTGAGGGAACTGGGGTTGTTTAGCCTGGAGGAAAGGAGGCTGAGGGGAGACATCATCAGCCTCTACAAGTACCTGAAAGGAGACTGTAGCAAGGTGGGTGTCTCTTCTCCCAAGTGACAGGATGAGAGGAAATGGACTCAGGTTGCACCAGGTGAGATTTAGGTTGGATATTGGGAAAAATTTCTTTACAGAGAGGGTTGTCAAGCATTGGAACAGGCTGCCCAAAGAAGCGTAGCAAGGTGGGTGTCTCTTCTCCCAAGTGACAGGATGAGAGGAAATGGACTCAGGTTGCACCAGGTGAGATTTAGGTTGGATATTGGGAAAAATTTCTTTACAGAGAGGGTTGTCAAGCATTGGAACAGGCTGCCCAAGGAAGCGGTGGAGTCCCCATGCCTGGAGGTATTTAAAAGACATATGGATGTGGTGCTGAGGGACGTGGTTTAGGGACCCTGACAATGCAGAGTGAATAGTTGAACTTGATGATCTTAAAGTTTTCTTCCAACCAAAATGATTCTGTGATTTGATTCAGACAAACAAAAACCCCAAACCACAACACCTTGATTGAAAGAACTGAAAAAAATTGGATGATGTCAAAATACTTGTATAAAAATAGAATATTTCAGCTTGTCATTAAATTGAGAAAAAAAATTATCTAGAAAATAAAAAAAATCAAGTCTATAATACATATGATGCAGTATTTTTAAATAAAGTTTCAATTTTGGAGGAAGTCCAAAAAATTGTATTCTTTTCTACCTAGTCATTATTAACCACACATAAAGCTGCATTCTTCATATTTTTGCTTGTTTTCATAATTTTTGCAACATCAGTACAACTTCACAGAAGCCAGTGGAGTTATTTGTGTGACTAAACTGTAGCCTTCAGTCTCCAAATTTATACACAAAATTGTAATTTCTCAGATCTTTCATTACAAAACACATGGAAAATTTCTGAGGTTTTTTAGGTACTAAGTAAATGAGTAACACAAAGACGAGCACAATGCATCACACAAAGTACTTCGATCAGTTATTTCCCAAACGTTGTTTATATTGTTAGTTATGATAACGTTTCATGATGTAATACTAAACATATTTTTGGCATTTTTTTTTACAGCAATGAAGTCTTAAGTAACAAAAAAACATCACTGCAGCATTCTGTTATTACATTTTTGCTAAAAGTGGCAGGGAAACCATCATTTTTCCAGGGGCAAATTAGCAAAAGTTGTTTTAGTAATGTTACTTGCATCTTCTAAGAGCAGTCTGGCTTTCTACACTGCTTTAGATTCAACAGGTTGAGTATCCTTGAATCATTATCATCACAACACCTCCTAAGAAGCAGGGAAAGATTTAAAAAAAAAAGTTATTATTTCACACATTGATGAAGCCCTCCCCACCCGAATTCAGGGAGAAACAAAACAAAAGCCCTACAACATTCAACCACTCCATTCCCCCAACATCCTGAACTTTTTTTTTTTGTTAAGCATTTTTTCAAGTTTGCAGCATACTGTTCTAGAACACATCTTGATCTCTGCTACACTCTCTGGTTGTCATACACATACATGACCTCTTCTGGGCCCTTCTAGGAGACGGTAACAATTCTTCAACACCGTGGGAAGCAGAAGAACTGCCTTCCTTATAGCCATGAATTATAGTTCATACAAGGATCTGACTTGGCTTGCAAATAGGAGTATGACCCAAGAATGTCATGCAATGAAGTTTCATGCTAGTGGAAATGCTGCAAAGTTACCAAATTAAAACAGCTTCCTTAAGTGCTCCAAATAATTTCCTTTGTGATTTAAAAAATACTGGCATTAATTTTCTTAAACAGAAAAAAATAGCACACTCCTAACAGGTAGGATGACAACAGATCCAAGACCTGCCAAGATAAGTTCAACTGCTCCCAGTTTATTCTATACTTCACTCTTCGCACAGCTCTAATGGTTCTAGGCAGCTTAGGCTGAGCAGGCTGTTCTTTGTAGCCTGAAACTGTGCCATCAGAATTTTCAGACCAAAGCGCTGAAAATGGGCTGGTATTTATGTTGCTGAAGAAGGAAGGTCCAGCAGTTATAACGCTAGTCAGAAATCAAGGACATCAAAGACATATTTGTTTACTACACCAGAGCCTTACTATACAACTCTGCCCATTGTCTTTCTCTGCTGACTGTGAAACAAAGAGTAGGACCATGCACACCTGAGAATATCCTTCACAAGAAATATCGACAGTAAAAGTTGTTACCATAGTACAATGGGCATTTTGCTCTTTTCCAAGTTATTGGTAACAACTGTTTTCCAGAGCCCCTTCTTCTTTAAATTATCAGAGCAGACAGTATTATTCTTCCTCCAGTTTGTGTGATAAAGACAAAATATATCAAAACGGTTGGAATTCTGGATGCCACTCTTATTATGGGACCAATGAAAAAATTTGAGCAAGACGGAACAAAGAGTGTGTTTTCAGTTACGAATAGGTTCATAAATTCAGAAATTATGCTGTTCAATTACTTAGACTTCTTTGTAAATCAGGTCTAATACTATTTTGCAGAGACCTCAGTTAACAACCTGAAAATAATTGGTAATGAGTTAAACCTGCACTTTCATACCACAACTAATATAACTAATGCCTCTACTACAGACACCCTCACCACAATACCTTAGACCTATAGTGCAGTTATATTCACGTAAACGACTTAGCAAGAAACACAACTACGATGCCAGGTAGCCACGATCTCGAACAGCTCGATGATGCCTGGACAAAGTCCCTGGTATCTATGAGGGGTCACAAAGTGTACAGACTGAAAACACTTCTTTAAGCCAGCAGAACTCCATGTAATGGTGGTCCAACCCACATCACCCCTCTAACCCTTTGCCCCCAAGCACTTTTAATGCACGAACTGTACTTGTCTCACAGTCTTTTTATTACTCAGGAAGCTTCGGTCTGCCAGGCACAACTTCATCCATTGTGGTGTTTCTTCACAGGGCAGATGCCTTTACTGCATAATTATTCAAAGGTGCTGAATTTCAATAAACCACACATTTCAAATGGGCCCACTTTGTTAGATGGAAGCCCTTTTAGTTTGACTGGCAAGTTGACAACCTGGCATCCCATCATTTCAATGAAGTACATAGCTTGTGAACAGAGAGTTTAACTAAAATTGCCTATACTACACTCACCACCCTGCAGTTTATAGTACAATTTTCAGGGCAGATGTACCTATTAGCACTACCTTTTGACAGTCACAGTTCTTCCCGCCAAGTATACTAAATATTACTTGACAAGGGCCATGAGAGCCACTAGATAGCAGCAAATCAAGCAGCATGTTCATTAGTATGTACAGCATCCTCTTCCCCACCCGTTTGTTGCATACACAAGTGGCTGCGCTGTTAACATTCACTGTGCAGCCTGTACAAAGTAATACTTGCAAATGGAACATAACACAGGAAAAATATAGGCTTTCCATAAACTAAATATACACCAGAAACACATATATCAGATAACAACCAAAAGCTGCTAACAGGCAAAGCATCAGCAATCTCAACAGGAAGAATACAAGCTGCAGAAAACATCCTAGCTCAGAGATTGCCAGTGAGATACAATACTCACATGGGTGATCCTGCAGAGGGGCCAGGGAATGCTGGGAGCTGCCAATCAGCTCGTGTCTGTCTTAAGGAGATAAAAGCTCATCTCTGCATAGAAAGGAATGGGAGCACACTGTTGTGTCCCATATTACCCAAGGGAGGACTGGTTCTTTTGCACCTCTAATGGGAATGGAGAGAACTCTGATGCTCAGCACAACAGTGTAAGTTCCCCCTGCCCGGATGGAACCTGCAGCAGGAGCTTCCTCTCAAAGGCAATTTGCTCTAAGGGGAGCAACCTGTGTTGGTCAAATCAACACAAACTGCTGTGTTCACCTCAACTTAGAACTGAGTCAGATTTTGCAGGGAATGCACCCCTCTGAGGGTCACCCCAGTAACCTTCTGTGATTCCTAGAATCAGACAAATTAAGATATAAGTTTCTTCACCCTGGCTTTCAGTTGTTTTACTACTTTGCATATTGCACCATGGAGGATAGGAAGTGGGCTTGCACACTCATATTTTACTGGACATGAAAGCTAGTGTTGTGCTTGTAGAAATCTTGTAAGTGAAGACGACCACAAAGACTCCAGTAACAGGCATTTCTTCACACATATGAATGCAAGGGGAAGTATAACTAGGAGAGAGAATATAGAGTCGGGCAGAAATTTACTACAACTTTGGCACCAAATACAGAACAAGAGAAAAAAATGGAATTTCAGTGTAAGAAGTTGTACAAAGATTAGATCAAAGAAATAAAGCCAGTATGGTGTTATTACATAGTTCCTATTAACTCGCCTGGGACAGCTGGGGTCAGCTCTGTCCCTGCAATCTCTCAATCTGTGTTTTGTTCCTCTTTGTGACAACTGCTAAAGAGACATGAAACATTCAGGCCTGAACTCCCCTGAGTGGATAGGCTCTGTAAAGCTTCAGTATTGCCACTACTGGTTTTGAAATTACCAGCTATACGGCAGGCAAACCCAAAGGTGCACTTCTCCACTTCACTGGAGGGAGGAAGCAAGCTGCCAGAAAAGATCAATGAAGAATGAATTGTTTCCTGTTAGGGATGTTTACATCATGAAACTTTTAAGGCACTCTGACCATAATGGAAGTGACTTAAATTAAGACTGACATACACTTTGGGAAGCAGCAATTCCTCACACAGAGCCTCACTCTGAGCCTCCGTGTTGAAGACCACATTAGCCGCAAAGTTTCAGATCAGAAACTGAGTTTTTCCAGCTTCAGGGTGTTGAGAGCTGGGCTTTCAACTTGAAGCAGCTCTTTAGAATACATCTTGGAAAAAGATGGTACACCATTATGCAGAATGATTGGCATGTAAAGATAAGGAAGACTTTCTAGCGGTTTCATCTTCCACAAAAAGAATCGTGTGTGCTCAGGGAGGTGCGTTTGCTGTATGCGGGTGGGTGTTAAGAATGCATGCGTAACTGTGGGTATATGCAAGCAGGCAAGTAAAAGATAAGAAAAAACTAGAGAAGATGACTGACAGATGTTTGTCCATAACATAGAACATTATTAAAGAATGCCATATAATACTACAAATGAAAACCCAGCAGCACTGTAAAAAGTGCTAGACATGGAGGAATGATGAAAGCAATTAAACAAGAGCAGCAGCTGATCCCTCTTCCATATTCTATCGCGTATCCAAGTTCTTTTACCCCCCTAGATGAATTATCTGATCAATGAGAAGATTCACTGTCATTGTAAGGATCACAGACTCACCAGTACATGCAATATAATTAGAGCTGACTTGCAGGTTAGATGGCAACAGCAATCAGGCCACGTACTGCAAATGCTATTTATTGGAAACTATTTATTGGAAGAAGCAACTGGTAAGGTTGCAATATGTCATATTCACAGCTTCATGAAATCTACCCTCAACCTTCAGGAGCCTGAAACAACATGTAAGTTACAATTAATCAGGAAGTCGAGGATACAAATACATCCCCTCATGAACTCAGATCCTGAATTCCAAACGACTGATCATGGAAAGAGGTACACACACTGGGTAAGGCTTTTTTGATGTTCTGACAGCAGAAGTCCATCTGAGTCAGTCAACTAAAAATACAGTTTGAAAAATGGAAGAGGTGTGACTTACTGACAAGTCTTCTCACCCACTCTTTTATAGACTTAGAACATGATAGATAGAAAATGGAAAAACATTTTGGTAAATTGTAATTAGGACTCCACACACAAATTACTAATAGAACAGTGAGGGAGCTCCTGCCCAGGTCTCAGCTAGGAAACACAGTGAGGAGGGAGAGGATGAGCCAGAAGCTAGATCCTCTTGCAGCACTAATCTGAATGGAAGAAAGATCTCTTCAGAAAGCCAGGAATATAAAGGTGAAGCCTGAAGGACTAAGTCTACTCAGATTCTCAAACTTCTTTTCCCTCCCACCGTCCTCCACCCCCCCCACCCCCCCCCCCCCCCACCCCCGCCGCATCCACACTGGTGACAAACCCTTCACCTGCACCGACTGTGGCAAGAGCTTCAGGAACAGCTCCTACCTCATCCGGCACCAACTCATCCACACCAGGGAGAAGCCCTTCACCTGCACCCCACCCACCCCCCCCCCCACCCCCATCCCCCTTTTTTTTTTTCTTTTTTTGAGAACTTTTAAAATAGGGTTTTCAAAGCCACCTGTTCTGGGACTCCAAATCTCTTAGATAACTTTGAAAATCTCCGCCTTGCTGCCTGCTTTATATACTTTACCAGACATTTTAATTGTCCCTCAGAAGGAAGGCTAATAATTCAACTTCTGCTTGGTTACAGTGACTGAAAAGCTGAGGTCCACGCTCAGATGTCTCTCTCTGCTCAACTTGAACATTTGGAGAGTTGTAATATAAAAGAGGACATTGGTTCTAAACTATCCTGAAGGATGATGTTCTCTTTCCAAATACCTAAATTAAATCTGATCTTTACATAACATAAATGAGCACCAAAATAATTTTTTCTCTGTAGTTTGAGGAGTTTCTCAGTTTGTTGCCCTCTTCTTAAATATTCAGGGAGGCAGAAAAAACTCTTGTTTTCCAAATACCCTGTTTGGAAAGGAATATACTCCTAGTCCCCAAATTGTAGTTTTGCAAACAACTCTAGTTCAATGAGGGTGGAATCAGGTCACCATGATGGTGAGAACTGCTCAACACAGCCCATGCAAAAGAACTGTAAAATTAAAATGATATGCACAGAATCACTGTCCGCATCACACTAAAACAGAAAAAACCAAATGTACAGAACACACTTTGTGCCAGCAGAAACAGGACAGCTAAGCCAAACAGGACAAATTTATAAACAGTAGTGAAAGGCATGTAAGGCTGAAGGAAGAGAAAGAAACTTAACAAATATATAACCAACTCGGGAATACTGTAGTATGCAAAAGTCATTTAAGCTAGTTCATACGCTTGAGAAAGGAATTGTCCAGTCTGCATCCAATGGTGTTTTAACATGAAGGCTACGCGTACCTGTACCTGAACTGGCTAGTGCTGAGATCAGCTGAAAGCTGTCAAGCATTCTTAAATTTTTCTCCTTGTGTCCAAATAAAGCTACCTACTAATCCCATCTGTCCTTGCAGCAGGTGAGTTTGGCCTTTTTAAAGAGGACCACAGGACTTCTATGATGATCACCAGTGGTGCTATGGCATGACAATGACAGATGGAAAACATGGAATTACTTGAGTCATGAACAGTAAGCTATGCGCAGTGTTTTCCTGTTGAATATCAAGTGGGTTCACCTCTAAGCAAATCTTTAACGTATTTCTGGTGTTTGATCAGCAGTTTTAACTTTGGGACAGAACTAATAAGCAACTCTTAAAATGCAGGAGAAAATGTATTCTCAGGACATTAGCAGTTTAATTCAGCTTTCTTGCTGTTGCATAGTGCAAAAGCTTTAGATCTGTCCCAGCAACAGGGGAGAACGTATTTAATATACAATAAAAATAAATTTGGCAAATATGTGAAGAAAGGGAAAAGTCCCAACAGTGGTTGGTCATCGAACTAACCACAAAAATCAATACATTAACAGCAATTGTGTGCTTCCAAAACTGCAGCCCACTTGCAAAGGCAGCACAGCGCAGGTGGTCAAAGGCATCTGAATTATATTTATAGTCTTCTAATAGGTGTTCTAGTCTGTGTTGCAAGATTTCATACCAGTAACTGTGGTTCCTCTTGCATTTATTTTTCGTACTTGTCCACTCAAAATGACAACAACGGCACTTTAGTATGTAAAGCATGCTGAAGGGTAAGGCTTAAAAAATCAAGAATTTCCAGCTATTGTTTCGAATGACTGGCAAAATTTTAAAAAATATTTAGAATTGTTGAACTATTTCTGTTTGACACCATCCATTGAAAAGAAATCTCTTTCTCTGAGTTTGATTTAACACTACTGTGAACTCCTGCAACCAGCTATATTGCTGCTTAGATGTGTTTCACATAGTCACATACGACAGGCCATGCTCTAGGGATTACATCTCCCACGATGGATGCTCAGTGTACAATCACAGAACAGGCTGTGAGTGTGCTGTGGACCAAGGCTGGTGCCTGCAGGAGGAGGAAGGTAGCAAGTACTTCAGCTACCTCTCTTGTGAGATATTAAACCAGCTCAGGAAATTAACAGCAAATAACTCAAAAGGAAGATGTTCCTATTCAGTTCAACACAATGAAAAACTTGCTTCAGATTAACCAGACTTGAAATTAAATATTTTGGGGTTTCTTCCAAGAAAAAGATTTCTGAAGGAAAATATAAGTTTTTCAAATGACAAGTTTTGTTTTTAAAATGTTCGCAGAAAATGTAATAGATAGTATGACAAACCAAAGAAATCCTTTCATTTGCAATCTGCTTGAAACTGTCACAAAACCTAATCCTCCCGAGAGATAATTTTTTCCTAAACTTCTAAAACAAATCACCTGTGTGATTTTCCAACTATTTTAGCTTCCAAGTTCAAACCAGAATATCAAAGATAGTTTCTGAATTGGAAGCTGTAAGGGTAAGCATAATAAAAAGGTTAGTTTAAAACTTCAGTTAAACGACACATCAATTCTTACTCTTTCTTTTCTAAGCTGCATCAAACATACTTATATGTTGTCAGAAAATTTCAGATCTGTGTCTTATCACATAACATCCCAGCAACCTTACTATGTGTTTGTTAATTATAATTTTTAACAGCAGGCCCTAATTTAAAATAGAGGGATGTGTGAGATGCCCATTGCTGTGTTAATACATGGATATCAAAACAACTGTCCATGATGAAATATGGCTGCTGAGACATCATAATACAAAACAAACCACAAAGATGTCATGTATAGAAACACAACATAGCAACAAAAGCTAAGTGGAAAAAATAGTCAAGAGACTTTGCAGAGGGCATGTTACCACAAGTCTTTTTAACTGTTGTGGTAATAGCTGTAATAAAGAGCAAAGCGCTCTCTTAAAGCCACAGGACAGGCATATCAGGAGTGCTTTCATTTGCTGTTCTTTACGTATCCCATTGTGAAAACTTCCATCTAATCTTTGGCTTCATGCCTCTCACCCTAAAACAAAAACTCAAAAAAAAATTTTTTTTCCTTTATATGTCTGTGTTACATCTGCCTTTTAGTTATGCACCCACGAATTTCAGTACCATGAGGGGAAAGCTTCCTATTCCTTCAAAAACGTATTCCACTGAAAGATGGTCCTCAGAGCCATGAGAACGTTTATGGGTGATTAAAGTATGCTTAGAAAATTGTTTTTCTTGGTTTAAGCTCAACTTAGATTCCAGCTCAGTTCCCATTCTGAAGGAAAGATATTACAGACCAGCCACTGGAACTGAAGAAAATCCCAAATAAAGCTTGTTAGAAGTAGATGTCTCTTTAGTTCAGACATTTTGACTTTAGCATACTCACAAAAACAAGTTGTACCAGACACTCTGGGCATAAACATTTCAAAATCAATCAAATCATAGTTTATGATAGGAGTTATAATAATATTTAGGTAACAGCATTATGACCAGATTAAAGGTTGACTGTGCATCTAATTTTATATTTAGCAGGTCCCTTAGCTATTCTCACTTTTAGTACTGAGGTAATAGGATCTTTTTGCTAATTAAATGTTAATATGCAACAAAGAAGAAGCACAAATCCATTTTGGGCTTCATATAAACAGCTCTCTTTGAATACAATTAAAGTGTGAGAAATCTAAAGCTACTCTTAATGTGCTAACGAGAGAGGTGATAAGCCATAGAGCAAACTCCAGATCCGAATGCTGGATGGGCAAATCTAATTAGCTAAATATCCAGATGCAGACCATCAGGCCAATAGAGTATTATTTTATAAACTGAGTGCTTCCCATTTAAAAGGAAAACGCTAGTGATACAGCTCCTGCTCCAGCCTGCCCAGTGAAACCAGCACGTGCCTGGAAGCATGAACAGGATTTGAAAATGCAGCTGTGACACCATCCCCTCACCAGCCACATCTTTTTTGCTATAGAACAAAAAATATTTTCTATCTTATTTTATTGAAATATTGTGTCAATGATGTAATGCGAGCATTAAATATTCTTGGTACAGGACTAAATAAACAACTCATAAAATGGAGTATTGCTACATATATTAACATCCAGAGATCCCACCTGGATTCCAACCTTCATAAGTGAAGGCACTTCACAACACATCACTAAAAACTGTTTCTTGACAAAAAAAATATGGTTTGCAAAAATATGAAAACGAGGGGATACAGAAAGGAAGGGAAATCATAAAGTCATTTAGGTTGGAAAAGATCTTCAAAATCAAGTCCAACTGTTCATCCAGCTTTGCCAAGTCCACCACTAATCCATGTTCCTCAGCACCACATCCACACGTCTTTTAAATACCTCCAGGTATGAGGAGTCCACCACTTCCCTGGGCAGCCTGTTCCAATGCTTCACAACTCTTTCAGTGAAGAAATTTTCCTAATGTCCAATCTAAACCTTCTCTGGTGCAACTTGAGGCTGTTTCATCTCATCCTGTCTCGTGCTACTTGGGAGAGAGAACTACCCCCACCCTGCTACAGCCACGTTTCAGGTAGTTGTAGAGAGCGACAAAGTCTCCCCCGCGTCTCCTTTTCTCCAGACTAAACAACTCCAGTTCCCTCAAACTGGACACAGTACTCGAGGTGTGGCCTCACCAGTGCTGAGCACAGGGGGACAACCACTTCCCTGCTCCTACTGGCCACGCTATTGCTGATACAAGCCAGGATGCAGTTGGCCTTCTTGGCCACTTGGGCACACTGCTGGCTGATGTTCAGCTGGTTGTTGACCAACACCCCCAGGTCCTTTTCCACTGGGCAGCTTTCCAGCCACTCCTCCCCAAGCCTGTAGCGTTGCAGGGGGTTGTGACCCAAGTGCAGGATCCAGCATTTGGCCTTATTGAACCTTATACAATCAGCCTCAGCCCATCAATCCAGCCTGTCCAGATCCCTCTGTAGAGGCTTTCTGCCCTCAAGCAGATCAACATTTGCACCTAAACTGGTGTCATCTGCAAACTTAGTGAGGTTGCACTCAATCCCCTTGAACAGGTCATTGACAAAGATATTAAACAGAACTGGCCCCAATATTGAGCCCTGGGGAACACCACTTTTGACCAGCTGCCAACTGGATTTAACTTGATTTGCAAGATCCAGCCAGATTTTACCCAGAGAGTACACCCATCCAAGCCATGAATAGTCAGTTTCTCATTTAGGTAAAATCAAAAGGAATTGAGATATATTTTTAAGATGAGCACTTAAGTATTAAGAATAACATTCGACATCTGCAAAGTACCCTTCATCTGAAACTGTCCAGATATTTAAAGATGAGAGATTGAATCATACCACCTTTGAGACATAAGGAACCACTATTGATTTTAGAATAGTTAAAGTATATAAAGACAATGGATTCAGATGAAGAAGCCATGGCTATGTTGAACTCAGTAGTTATGTCACCAATTTCAATCAAAGCTAGGATTTCACTCAGTACTGCGAGGCTAAAAGAGACTCTTACGATAATCAAATCTGTCCTTGTGGATGAGCTGAAGCACATTTTTCCCAAAGACATAATGATGACTTGCAAATCAGCACGACTTTTGGATAATCATATTACTGAAGACAACAAATAGCATTTTGTTTTGTTTCTAAGCTAGAGGTTTATCACTGCCCTTGGCTTGCTGACACTTGAGTTTTGATTTTCTTCTCTCTGTGAAAAATCTCCCACTGGAGTCTGGTTCCTGCTTGAGGAGCACCCACCTGTATCAAATCAGGCCCTCATCTTACTCCATTTATTTGTCTGCACACAAGTGACTGAAGTGGAGAGATATTCCCTATTCAGCTATTGCTCAGGTTTACTGTGGAATATTTCAGATGGGTAACTTTTCCAATAAACTTGGAACTTGGTCTGGCACTGCAGATCAGTAGAGAGAAATGTATGGTGTAGTTCAGTACTTCTGAAAGTGTGCATGTGCATGTATATATTGACATAACACACATATTTAAATGTATGTTGTAACAATATAACTTGGATATAGTAAGAAATTCTAAATGAGGGAATCCTTTCGACACTGTAACTGAACGCAAATTTCACCAAGTAAACGACAGCTGACAAAATGTCTTTGTTGAATAATCAATGGAGTTGGGATGTTCCATTTGAGAAAATATTAAATGGGTCAAATATGGCATGGTATAAGGACAAGAAGATTCCTTGGGAAAGAAAAACAACAAGGGTTTGGAGGCACAAGCCCATCCTCATTGCCAGTGTGCAGTGAAATGCTGTTACAGAATGTGTGAGGTGACCTTAAAAATGCACGCAGTAACATGCTTGGGTTTAGTGGTTTAGGATTCTGTTTGGAGATCATCAATTTTCCCAGTATGGGGTCAGCTTTCAGCAACTTTTTCCATGCAAAAACAAGTTGCTAGCAACACAAACATGCTAAGATTCTTTAGTTAGAAATTACACATTTCATTTTTATGATAGTGACTAATACTCCAGACTAACAAAAAAAAAAAGTAACTCCAACTGCAATATCTATTATGAAATTTCATAAAATATATTACATTTCAGAAACAGATCAAAATAGGAGGGTGAATTTGTCCTTTACTATTCATAGCTTGCTTTCTTAAAGAAGTATTAGACACGCATCCTTTCAGATTTATGCTCTATGAGCTGTGAAAGCTCCAATATTCTCTTGAAGATTGATAAAATGTCAGTTGATCAGTCATCTAACAGTTTTTAACTTCTAATATACATTTCTAAGATCTTTCCCATTTTAAAATGTTATTAAAAACAGGATCCTTTACTTGTAAAATTCTGAGATTATTTGCAAATAGTCCCCTTTATTTTAATAACTACATTAATTCCTTGACCTTTTCCTTTTTTTAAAAATTACAGTTTTCAATTATTTGTGCGTTCATATATCTGCTCCTGCATTCCTTAAGAAAACTCGGAACCTATGTAGCATGAAACCATTATACCATCCCAGGAAACTAGAAGATTATAGTTTCCTCTCAAAATGTTTTAAAACATTTACCAGGATAAAAAAGACTTGCATTTGTTGTTCTACTTAAACATCACAAGACCAAAAGAGTTAGTTTCCTTACTGAGATCTTGCTTGTAGCATATCTGACAGGGAAAGAAACTGTGATGGTATCGTCTTAGTCTCCACTGATCAATTTTACAAACTAAGTGTCTTTAGAGAGGGCCCCAAATCCAGGTTCACGGCAGGAAATTGCTCTGCTAGGGAACTGTGGTTTGGGATGCACTCTTTGTGACCAAGGACTATTACCAGGTTTGGCAGGACTCAACGGGAGTGACAACAGCTCTTCAAGTAAGGCCTGTGATTCACATAGCAAAGCTATTACACAGGTTAGAAGTGAAATGCATTAGGCAGACTATGTGAGAAACTCCAAATGGAACAGAAACAGCTTTTGCAGATCACATATGGTAAAGGTAGTTCACATATTTGGAATAGCAGAAATGAGGACGGTTGAAATCAGAACGTGAGACACGGTCACAGAGCTGGGTGAAGGTCACAGTCCTGCAGTAATGAGATGGCACAGGCCATGGATGAGCTGCCTGGGTAACTCCATCTGACAGCAGCTTTGACTACATAATAACCCAAGCCATTGCAAAAACATATTTATCCTAAAAATGTCAAAGAGGAACAACTGAAAATGTTGTTAAGTCTCATAGTCAAATGAAGACTGTTGAACAGTGACAAAAGTTCTACTTATAGAACATATGGTAATAACTAATTCATGGGCAGGTCAAAATACATCAGAACAAAAGATATATTCAAAACAAAGCTATCAGCAAATACATTAAACTATATAATATTCTCTCTCATTTCTCTTCTGTGAGTTTCTCTTCTCTGCCTAGACAGTCACTGATACATACACACAGCAAAGCAACTGTATACCCCAGTCAGAAACTTCAGATGACTTCCAGAATAGTCATTTCAGTACGAGAGCGTCTAGAGCAATACTAAACTACACCTCCCCACTCAACCACCCACTTACACAATAAGACATCCCAGTTACCACTTAACAAATCTAATATTTCTCAGTATCCAAAATCATCAGATTACAGTATCTCCATGGTCCAACATAGTTTAAATAACAAGGGAGGAGGTGCACATAACAAAAAGCACAAGCAGAAAGTTCCAGTTCCTTTGAACCAGAGTTCAAAGGGTACATAATCTCCCTCTCTGAGTTGTCATGAATAGGGCTCTAAAATCTCTGTGATAAGATTACATTTTCTGACAAAAAGGAAAAAAATCCTTTAGCTACGCCCTGCAGATGAAAGTTGAGAAATTCTGCTCTAAGTATTGATAATATTTATAAAATACTTTGCAATAAGTAGGGCATTCAATGCACTCTACAAATCAATTCTCCTTTTAAAGATGAAACTGAAATAAAAGATTGGCAGGATGGAAAAAAAAAGGAAGGAAAGAAGGAAATCTGCAAGTCATCATTGCACAAGTGACTCACAGATTATCCTTCCATCTTCTGACTCGTTTCCATAAAATGTGGCAGAGGAAACATTGCAAAGCAGAAGAGCAGAAGGCTGAGAATGGAGCATGTCAGACAGCTGAAACTGAATGAGGGGTCAGCAGTATTTCCAGGCTGACATGCCAAAGTGCAATTTCCTTTTCCAAATTGGAGGTTAAGTGGACCAGCAGAAACTCCACATTAACCGGAATATGCAAATAAGAGAATAGAAAGGAGGACAGAGGAAAACTTATTTATGAATGATACATCCAAGTAAAAGAGTTCGGGATGGTAAAGATGACAGGAGATTTGTCTGTGAAGAAACTGCCCTAGACCTTAATGAGTGCAGTTACTACAGAATAGAGCAGGGAGAGGACAGACTGAAGTTGCTTATCATGTCATCAGACAGGAGAAGGCAGCACCCAGGGCCACAGCTGCAAATTGTTAACTCAGTAAGTTTTCAGGTGAAGTGAAAAACAGTACAAGGTGGAAACAGGAGGGAGAGATGAAGTCACAGAGAAGTCATTTAATTACAGACAGAAAAGAATCCCTCTGGACTTTTGAGCAGAAGTCGTCAGAGGAAGAGAGGGTAGCATTATGGCAGGATGGACAGTTGAGGTCTTTCTTCTTCCATTGTGACTGTATGGCTAAGTGCACACGCAGGCAGCAGGTCTGGTCTTGTTGATTCCTTTCAAGCCACATTATAAATCAAGTAGTAATCCCTATTACTATCTCTCTGAATTAGCGTTCCCTAGGGGCATCTAAATTTCTTCTACATATTGAAGTCATTTTGCTCCTTTCTTGCTCTCCAACAAGTTACTGGCTACAGCATTTTGTAACTGTCAGTATTCTGACAGTGCATGAGCATTTAATTATATGCTGTCCTTACCCTAGAGATTAAATTTCTCATCACCCTGCAGCACACTGGCCAAGGACTCAACAGGACAGCAAGAAAAAAATGAGTCAAAAAGTGCAGGTAGAAAGAATGTTCTAGTTCGCTGTATTACATGAACACACTCTGGAAGGACCACTTTCCACTTTGTCAGAGCATTGCTACCCACAGAGATGTAAAACTGCAGCTTCCATAAGAATTTTACCTGGAGCTTTAGGTCCAGTCTCACTGAACTGTACTTAGCATTGAGTTTATCAGTAAGAACAGGGAAAACAAAAGAGTTTGTCTGTCTTTTAAGAATTAAATCTACGTTTATATTCCTGGTGAGTGAAAGGAAGATGGGAAAGGTATACTCAGATCTTTGGGAGGACAATGAAAGCATGCTTGGATCTCAAAGAATAGAGACCTTGAGAGTCCATGTGTGGGTTTTAGCAGGAAGTATCTACCTTAGCTCTGCAAGGAAAACAGCAAGGGATTTGTAAGTGGATTACAGCAGGGCAGAACTAGGCAAACAGAAACAGAAATCCTATGCCTGTATCCCAGCAAGAGGAAGTTGATGTTGCACATCAAAAAAGCGCTTTTTAGCAATGTCATTTACAGGTCATTTGTGCATGCTGTCCCTTACCTATGTAGTGAATTATCAGTGACTTGGGGCAAGTAGATGTGCCACCCTCTGGCTGCTGACAGTCCTATTAATTTTAAGTGACAGTACTGGATTAGAAGTGTTAGGACAAGGTGTAAAGGTTTTAAACTAAAAGAGGAGATATTTAGATTAGATTATAAGGAAGAAATTTTTTACAAGGAGGGTGTTGAAACACTGGCACAGGTTGTCCAGAGAGATGGTAAATGCCCTATGCCTTGAAGCGTTCCACGTCAGGTTGGACGGGGCTCTGAGCAACTTGATCTAGTTGAATATGTCCCTGCTCACTGCAGGGGTAGTTGGACTGGATGAGCTTTAAAGATCTTATCATATTCTATGATTTAAAAAGTCAGTGTTTCTTCATACCTCTCTTTCTTACATAAGAAACTTGCTGCATTTTTATAATAGGATTTTCAAACAGATGATTCAAAAGGCTTCCCTTTTAGCAGACAACAGCATAAACCCACTGATTTTTCTGAAAGCAGGAAACACCCCCCCAATGGTGTGGATTCCCCATAAGCGAAGTTGTCAACCAGAAAAGCGTTCCGTCTGTGCAGAATCTATCTAACCTTTCTTCACTTCTTTCATTTAGTTAGCCAAGATTCAATATTACAATTACCTAATTCCAGTCACTTTTGTTTGAAAATTCTGGAAAGTATAGTTAGAATACCGATTTCTATGTTTCTCACACTTCTTGCACTGCAATACATTTCTCCCTACAGGGCAAAATACATTTTCCCATCTATTTGTTTAATACTACAATTCTCAAACGGAAGGCACACTGCTGATAAACAGTGTATGAAAACTGTCAGAGAAAAAAAAAAATTCTGCCACTTTGTTTTGTAGGCTCAAGTCAATGTAACAGTATAAGCCACTTATCCTTTAATCTTCTTTTCATAGTAGCAGAACACTCAGAAACATATTATCCTGAATTTCCTTTAGCAGGTGTTCAGTAGCAGCAGGCTCCCATTAAACCAGGATGCCTTTTCTTCATGTTGTAACTGTACTCACACCAAGGACAAGATGCGAGCATCTGCGTTTCAATCCTGAACGACCTTCCAGAGCAGGAGTACTAGCGAATAGATGTTTCCACTATGAGCACTCCCAACAGGAAGACAGATTAGCATTTTATGTGTCATTTAACTTTGTTTTGTAGCGACAACTAGTATTTGTTCTTTGCCTGCAGAACTGGAAGTATGAAAGAGTATTGTCCTATGACAATATTTCCCATTTTGATCTTCTGTGGTATGTCTTATTTTCAACCTTCAAGTGAGGCTCTAGAATGCAGTACAATAGCCCATGAGGTTGAGGTAGAAAGAAGAATTAGAAAGAGAATGGCTGGTGATAGTTTTACCACAGAACTGAAAACCCACTAGCTCAAAAACTCCCTTCTTTGACTATGTCTACCTGACAAAGATTTCTAATGCAACAGAACAGAATCAGTAGGTCAGTTGGTACACAGGCCCATACATTTCCACCGTACGAAGATCCACTGTTACTTCAGATTAAATTTAATTTGTTTTCCTGGATCAAAATATCCTCACAACGTATGTGGTGTAAAGTTCTCTAGTAGATTGACTCTTGCTTCAGACATCCATCTCCCTTCAGGATTTTAAGTCCTCTGGATACGTACCCAGATCAGGGCTCTTGGTTGCAGTTTTTCTCAGAAGAATCAATTTATCACAAACCAAAACCACGTAAGAGAGATGTACCAAGAGGTGGCAAAGTGGGGACAATCAGAGGACTCATTTAAAAAATGCACAGCTTTTCTGTATCAAAATGCTAACATAGAGCCATCAGTTTGGCTGTAACGGGCTAATCAAAAATAACCAAATAGCACTGAAAAAACAGTCGAATAATGGCGAAAAGTCTGGATTGGATATGGAACATAGAAAGGCATAAAGCTGTGAAAGTGGTCACCTGACCACTGTGATGGATTTATTCACAGAAAATTAGACAGATTTTTTAATCTTTTAAAATTAACTAATATGTAGAAATGTCGTTAAAGAGGCTATAGGGTGATAACACAAGTTTCCTTTTGAGTGAGATGATGAGATGAATTCCTTGTGTGGAAACCTTGCATAAAGCTTGAGCCCATGCACTTCTTTATGTCTAACATGAGCACTGTAAGTGGGGTGGGTATGATACATAGGCCTTAGGTTGGCTGTGAACACTGGCTGAGGAGATTCTCTAAGTCAGGTAGACACTTCTGTTTGGCTCATTAAATAACCTAGAGAAGCCTGAAAAAATATTTTCAAAAAGGGCTGAAATTCTCAGATTGACAGTTTTTCCACAATCAAGTCTATACTCAATAAAACACATCTGAGTCATTCTGGTTGTAGGGCACAACCAAATCACTAAGCAAAGAACAAAATGGAAACAGCTTGAAAATCATTATAGTAACTACTTGAAAACCACTACCGAAACACTACATTGAAATTTGTACTTAACACTGTAACACGACCTTCCAAGAAGGAGGAAAGAGGTGAAACAACAGAGTACCAAACTGTAAAAGACTTTGTTACACTCTGGTTCCAGCTGTTGTTTTCTTTTCTAAGTTGTCTGGTCTACACCAAATACTAATAAACATCTAAAGGAGCTTAAAGGTCTCTAGGCATTACATAACCTACTTGGCACCTAAATTAGAACTATAAACAGAAATACAAAGATTTAATAATAATTTAAGGCAGACAAACCAGCTCAAAAGTGCAGTCAGGAAGGGCACTGAAAACAGAAGCATGGAACATAGTAGGCAAATCTATAAGGAAGTTAGCCTCCTAATCCACATCCATAGTTCCAATCCAGACTGATCCAGATCTGTAGTTCAGCTTACTGTATTTTGAAGAGGAGGATGCAAAGACAGGTATTACTTTACTGCAGAGAAAAATTAGAAGGAACTATATAACTCCTGACATAATTTTTAAATTAAAATTCATTAATTTAAAATTTGAAAGAAACTTAAAAGTATTTCTTCTTCGTCCCTATACTAAATTTGAGAAATTAATTCATCACAAGATGAGGCCAAAAGATACAGGGTAGAGTTGGATAAATTTATCTGCAATATCCGAAAAAATACAAACTATTATCAGCGTCCAAAACACACTTCTGTGAGAACAGGAGTATCATTCCTTACCCCAGAAACATCACTGTATCCCTTGAATGCTAGGGGTTTTTTGGTTTTTTTAAGTTCCTCTGATGCCTCAAATAATGGCCGCTCTCAGGTAATGGTATTAGACTTGAGGAACCAACAACCATACATTCCCTCTGTGCTTCAGACATTGCTCTTAATTCTTGCAAAGTAACTGAAAAATAAAATGTAAAGGAGATAGGAGATCCAGAACCCTGGTACTGGATTCAGTCATTATCTGTTCATCTAGAAAAAATTATCCCTCCTCCTCTTTATCTTTCCCAGAGCTGCACGAAGACTTTTTTTTTTTTAAATCTCTAGGAAAGATGAGAATTCAAGGCAATATGACCAACAGTCAACACATTCCAGGCACGCAGAACACACGTACACTGTACTCAGGATCCTATAAATGTCGGAGATAATTTGTGGTAGGTTTGGATATTTTTTATTCTGGTCTTTGCTTTATCTGAGAGTCCACCTGGAGCACCAGGTCCGTACCTGCTATGGGTAAAGAACTTCCAAGCTACTATGCCAAAGCAGCAGCTTGTTACAGCTTTCATTTCACTGCTTTTATTGTTACTTGTGGTGATAGAAGGGAATTCAGTAAAATGGCACGAGTCATTGCTTAGGACGCTTCTGTACATCTTCAATTCTACAGAGGTTAGGAGGACATACTTGAAGGACAAAGGCTGTTTACAAGTGGCTGGGATCATAAATTTCCACTGAGATTCCAATTTCCCATATAGTTAAAAGACAAACCCTGTTTTTCAGAAAGGAGCTTAAATAGCCAGGTCAAATGGGTGCCGAAGCAAAATCTGGGAAAAAAAATATAAGCTTGCCACAAAAATGTCCTCATTTGCTAACTCTACCCAAGGGGTTTTCGTTAGGTTGTGTGAGCACATGTCTTTTGAGAGCAAAAGGAACAGAAATGTTTATTTTTTGACTCCTGAAGGGCCTGTATTCCATATCCCTCCATATTTTTCTATTTCCTGACCAAATATTTCCCTTTCTCTTAAGAGAAACAGTGGAACTTTCTTACTGAACTAAAAATGTATTTGAAATTTCTTAGAAACTTTCCCAGTTTTGAGCAACAAAACTAGCTACAGAGTCCACAATGTTTACGTAAGGCTTTGTTCATGCTCCCTCCTTATCATTTCTATGTCACGTTTAAATATAAGTGAACTTCTCTAACATAAGACATTCTCTTCCATGTTCTAATGAGGAGAGCTGGAAAGTTTAATTCCATTTCATGGAAACTTCTTGTATTTCTTCATTTTTATTGCCCCAATTAGAACAAAACACAGTCCCTTCCTGCACTAAGTCTTGTGATCATAGCAGTCACACGCATATGAGACACCCAGGTTTGGGTACATGGTCCTTAGCAGACAGAGCTGGAACCTGAATCTGCGGTTTCCCTCTTCTTCCATCTGGAAGCTCCATGCAAGCCCCCAGAAACATTTTCTGATAAAGATGTAAATTAAGATAGACAAAATTAAAAAAAAAAAATTATGGCAAGGGAACAGATAGCTCCTACATTCTCCACCTCAAGCTTTGTTTTTACACATAAGCAAACTGGGACAAGATAAGTTCCTGCTCTGATAGCTATACAAACACATGACCAGGTACAAAACTGTGTGTTCCACTACTTCAGAGGCATGAGCACGCCAATTCTTGGAAGTGATTGTAGGCCCACTGTCATAAATTCTTATTTAACGTTATTTTTACATATGTATAAAATGAAACCCTTACAGCCGGGAGAGCACTTAGATTACTCAGCCCGAGGGACTATTTTATCCCTTATTGAGAGCGACATGCTTTGCATTCTGAAACAGTCCGTATGCACGGAACTCCAAATATCACAAAAGAGGTGGCATCCAGGCGCCGGCACTTGAGACATAAGATTAAATGGACTAAATCCCAGAGCATTTTATCCTTTGGCAGCAGAATAATCAGGTTTTCAACATAAAGTAAGAGGATAAGACACAGTCACAGAGCTGTGTTAACAATCCCAGAAGATTGCTTATAATGACACTGTCTTTAATTGGCCCTTAATGTGTATGTTACACCACTGCTTTCTGTAGAATAGAACCCAGGTTTTTTATGGGTGCGTAACAGCCCTTCCACTTCCATCAATATGAGACAGACAGACTCTCATTCAACTCATGTGGTTTCCGCCACATGGAACAGCAGCCGGTTTTACCGCAAGATGTTCTCAGCCATTACCATCAAGTTCCGGCTGGCCACAAAAGGCAACAAAATGAAGATGGTGAAGATCTGACGTGGTGAAAAAACTTGTTTTAATGCCTTCAGGTCCTCCGCCAGCAGCTGCCCCAGTGGTTTTATGTGTAACTACATAGAGCTGCACAGAAAACCAGAAAGCATGGATAGGTATACAAGGAAGGAAACATCAGTGAGATTGGAGAAGAGAGGTATTGGGAGTCAGTGAAATTACACTGTCGATCTTGTGTCCTAACTCAATTTTTTTTTTTTTCTAATACACAGAAAGGGGCCTTCTCCTTAGAGCTAAACAAAACTTTTACTGGGTTTTTTGGCTTAGACATTAGCTGAAAACATTTTTGTTGTTGTTGTTCAGATTGATAAGAAACAACTATTTCTTTCTTTTCTTTTTTTTTTTATTTCCAGCAAAATTAAAAGCTGAAAACTTACTTCAAGTGGGGTGAAATGTTTCCTTTCATTTTATATATCAAAATACATATAACCTGTTTTGAGAAGAATGAAATTTTTTTACTGTTTTTTTACATTTCTTAAAATTCAAATTACTCACCAAATTCAGGACAAATACAAGTATATTTTTCAGTAGTTTGAACCTAGATTGTTTGGTGATAATATTGCCCCAAATTTCAATAATTTATTTTATTTACCTGGTTAGCGTGGATATTGAACAGCCACTACTATGGCTCACAGATGTGGCAGGTACCTGTTTGTGGATACAGTGTAGAGACTCTTAACTAGTTCCCTATAAAGAACTCTCCGGTCCTTCACTTCCCTGAAAACTGCTTGATTTCAGAGATCTGTTACAAAAATAAACCCATGGATATGACAGCACTTTCAACACAGCTAATGAAAGCTTTTAAATGAAACATTTTTGTACACCATTCTTTCATTGTGTGAAGAGCTACCCATCAAAGATAAGACCCAATGATATATCTACTTAATATTGTACAAAATTTTGATAGCAATATTGAAGGCAATGCTTAATGAAAATTTTAATTCTCTGAAACGAATGTTATAACTTTAAATCAAATTTCCTGACTTGATTTAGACAGAGGCCTCATACTTCAGTTAAAAAAAAAAAAAGAAATGGTAAAAAATCGTTATTTTTGTAGAAACTCTGATTTTATTCAGTGAGATTGTTTTTAGAAAACATTTTCTTTATAATTATATTTTTCATTTTTGGGAAGAGGGAATTTAAATGCCTTTTCACTATTTTTTATCAATTCTCTGTAAATAAAAGAGTTCAACATAAGAAAAAAACAAAAAAAACCTTTTTTTTTTTTTAAATTCTACCATTCAGAATATTCTAAATCCAGACACAATCAAAGTTTTTTTTAAAAATAAAACTGATAACCAAGATTTGTTCTTGTTTGAAGCATTACCACAGACTTTCTCAGCAGCTTTGGCCAATCATCTTTATAATTCAGTTCCTAGTTCTTAAAGCAGAAGTAGTATTACTAGCTTGCTTAACAAGGATGTGATACAGCTTTATGTATTAAAGACAGTGAAGTACCTGAGGAAGTTTGTTTTGAAGTCAAACTGATGGACACTGTAGATAATTTGAAGAACTGCAAAGCAGTGACATCTTCATTAAAAGGAGGACTGAGAAAAATGTTTGTGTCACTGTGCCACCTGTTTCAACAACCAGGTTTCTGAAAATTAGCTTCTAACTCATATATACATATTTAGAAAGGCAGTATGGTTTTAAAAATCTCAGTAGCTCTCCATCTGGGATGATGAAAGATGTAGAAGCCTAATTTTCACCACACCTTTAAACTTTACTTAAGGCTTGGACCTAGATTTTCTTCTAATTGTATCTGTTGAATTTTCCATCATCCAAGTACTTCAAATGTTTCACTTCACACAGAAGTACTGATGAACATTCAAAAATGAGTTAGGCTTTTCCCTCTCTGTGGGCCTAACACAGAATTACTTTCCAGCTTCAATGCAGTGGATAGGAAGTATCACGTGCCGTTACTCCTTGTCTTAGACTCCCCTTTCATGAATATTCAGAGAGCAAAGACAGTCTAAGCATCACTGGTAACTCCCTTTGGACGGAGTAAAGCCTGTGCATGGTTAACAGAATTCATGCCAGTAAAAGAAAACAAATTCATCAGATAGCGCCACTACCTTTCCATTGTGACCTATTTCCTATGCAGAATGCCAACCAGCAACACATATCACTTGACAGTTTCTGCAGTACCAAGGACACAACTCTTTGCTTGTGGCTAGAAGCTAAATATATTGAGAAACGTGAGTGGAGGAAGGGCTTCACCTTCGTTACAAAGGAAAGGAAAGTTTTATTGCTCCTTGGACATGCCATGGGGAAATGTTCCTTGGAAAGAGATCAGAGAGATTCCAGGCATTC
>NW_010422558.1:57818-74406 GCF_000710305.1 Buceros rhinoceros silvestris
ATTCCTGCAACATCATCAGGGCTGGATCTGCTCACTCTTGCACAGGCCTTAGACTAAAGGTGGGGGGCAGAGGAGAGTACATCATGAGCTCGATTTATTATTTCTTACAAAGAAGATGGCACTACAGCAAGCAGGATTAAGAGAATGTTCAGCATAAACAATCTGAGGAGGAATGCAGCATGCCTGGCTGATTATCCTGAAATGGAGACTCTGTCTGAGCCATTTTAGGTGCTTTTAGATTTCAAAATAGCTCAGGAGTGTTAAAGCATAAATCTGAATCTTTCCTGAGACAGGATTGAAGGAACTGAGCCTCTGAGAGTAAGGGATGCCCCAGTAAAATCTGAGAAGGGGAAAACTCAGGGCCTTATGCAAAACTGAATTTTAAAGCAGGTTTCTATATCTTTCTGTTCCTTATTTTTGCACTGAATTTCAATAGCAGTTGCGTTTTGAAAAATCAAAGGAGGTTGAGGACAGATGGATCTAAAATAAACACACAGCTCTTACTTGTTTGAGAAAAGTACACAGTTAGCTGAAGGCAAAATCTGTACCTAAATTATTGAAACCTCTAAGTTTTAATTAACAGTGTCACAAGTTCCATTTCCAAGCAAAGCAGAAACTATTGGAGAGTTTGAATATTGTGACTGATATCCAACCACGTATTCACTCAGCAACAAAGACAGCAAATGCAGCTCTGCATAATGAAGCATCTCAATGTCCCAACATCAATAAGATGTCATACCATCCTATAAAAAAAGCAGAAGCTAATCAACTCACAGTAAGTATTAAAAGAACTGACTTAGAAAGCTCACAGTAAATGCTTTGGGACAGATTCACTACCACCAAACTGCTCTTCTGCTCAGAACGGTGTTTAAACAAGGAAGCCAGCAGGCAGAGAATTGCCCTGGCATCCAGCCAGCCAGGGGTCTGAGCCGCAGCAAGCAGAGGGGAAGAAAATAATTGCAGCATACCGTACACCACATAGTGTTTGACCCTAATCACTAACGGGGTCAAGTTAGAGCAGCCTGAGAGCAGCTATACTCTCTACCAAAATGGCCACCAAGATCCAGGTACATAGAGAGTATATCACAGTATCATCCAGCTTGGGAGAAGGATGCAGGGGCAGAGAGAGGGAGCTTGCCTGCAAAGACAAACACATAGAGAGGGCTGGGCCGGATGTACAGAGGACAGAGGAGTTCCCTACTAACATGAGTGCTTGGGCAGACCTCTGGAGACAGGGGCCAGCAGCAGCAGAAGGTAGGGGACTAGCTACAGTTTGCAGACCTGTTGCATTTTCAGCTGTTGGTCTGACTAAACCACACTGAACTGCTTCTGATACCTCACATTATCTGTCATCAGCCTGTTCTCCTGTCTTCCCTATCATGATCTGCTCCAGGTGTCTCTGGAAAAGAAGGGAGACTGCATTTTGACAGAGGCACCATTGCTCCAAGGAAGATGTAGGTGATGCTCTCACTTTGACTACCACAGCGAAGGAAGGAAGGGAGGAAGGGAGGGCGCAGAGCAGAGAACAAACGGAATGTCGTCTTCCACTGCTATAATACAGCTGCAGCTCAGAACAGGCAAAGCTGCATGTATCACTCACATGTTACAGGACACAAAACAGAACAGTCATGGGAAACAGAGAGTCAGTGCTTCCTGTTATCTCTTCGTAATAGTGAAGTCAACCTGAGTATTTCACTACCAAATCATCAGGCCCAGTTCAGTATATTTAATTTCCATTCACGATCCATTCAAAACATTCTTCTCAAACCATCAACAAGTGGCAAATCTCTGGACCAAAGGGCACTTTCCAGACACATCCCCTTATGTTCAACTTAGCTTCATCAGATCCCAACATGACCCACTACTGGCACCAAACTGAGCAGAAAGTCTGTTGCTACAACTTATCCCAGTCAACAGCTTTTTTAACAGTAGGAGAGAGAAATTTTGCAGAGAAGGACAACATGCAAGGTCATATAGAATAGCTGACCAAAAGCTGCCCACCCAAATAAAAACGGTGGGTGAATTCAACAGCTATTTTCAAACTAACTAGAAACTAGGTTTGAATTCAGGAGAGATTTGGTTTGCATGGCCTAGATGACCTGTTTGCAGTCTAAAAGAAACTGACACTGAAAAATTTAATCAACTGTTTTCTTTGAGAATTTCTTCAGGCTTTACTATAGGGAGCTAACTTTACTTGCTAGAAGAAGTCTTTAAAAATCAAAGCATTTCAGAAACTGAAGAAATGTCCAGATTTATTTTTGGAGGAGAACCAAGGAACAGAATGAGAAATCGGGAAAGCAGGGTAAATGCAGACATAGAGAAATACATGGCCTTTTTCTGTTCTAAACATTTCCTAGATTCATATGTCCTCTGCTAGCCATCATCCAGACATGTGTCAAATTCAATTCTCACAGACTGTATACCTCTAGAAGCAGGAATCAGCAGATGTATCTTCTGAGCAGAAGCTAGGCAGCAAGAAGAACGGAATAGTATTAAGTTCACAAAGTTAGATTTCACTAGGAGGCAAGACCATCTCTAGCTTTATCTGTGTGAGGACTGAATCCTCCCAGCAGCTCTCGTGAATGATATTAAGAATTGCCCAAGTGCCATATTAGAAATATGAGCATGCAGTGACATTCTAAAGGTGCAGCTCCAAAACCGAAGTTGGTTTCATTGTTCTTGGTAAGCCCAAGACACTTTCTTTAGTTGTTTCTCCCTTTTTCATGTGCAAACAGGGAAAATATTTCTGAGCCCTGCTATTCAAACATGGAGCACTGCAGGAGGAAATAAAACTCTTAAAATCAGCTGGGAAATATACTTATTTTAGTAAGATAAATAAATAAGATTTAGAGATAGGAAGGTCTCGAATCATATTTGTAAAAGAAACTTGGGATTTGAGATTTGTCATAGTCACCAATGATGGAAAAGATTTTGTTGGTTTCTATGCCTTTGTCTTTAGATGTTGTTCATGGTATTTTTAGACTCTTGAGTATTCAGGAACAGATCCTTACTTTCCATTTTATCCTTGGCCTCACTTTTCTGTATATTAGAGCTTTTCCCCTGTAACTAACCTGAAAGAAATCTTAGGATACTTTCTTTACCTGTTAATTTTTTTTTCCTGCCATTTATAGATCAGATCCTGTCCCTACTAAAAATATGGAATAAACCTCAATAATGTCAGTAAGATTAGCCACAGATCCCATGAATAAAATTCAGGGGTCTGAAGAAAATGCTGCCAGGTCCTTATTGGAAAGGCAAAATAGAAACGCGCAAGACAGATGACCTAGTAAGTCACTGTTAAATCATCCAAAGGGCTGTGAACCTTTCAATTCATTCATAGAGTTTTCACTGTATAAACTAGTAGTACCTCTAGGTGAATGAGGTGGGAATAAGTCACTTATGAATGGGTACTATTCAAAGAAAAATTTAAGTGCTGCAGGAATTGTTAGTGAATTAGTGTTAGAACCCGGCTACGTTTGAAGCATTTTGTGGTTGTAGGTAGGGACCACTTTTCAATAGCAACAGGAGGCTTTCTATCAGAACTCTGTCTCTCTCCAACAAGCCCCATATACTCACAGAGTGTGTGTGTTGGCCTGGTACCCCAGCTAAATTTCAACCTAGGAAATAATTTCTTAACTATCTGACATGCCCAGAAATGTCTCCTCTAAAAATTTTCTGTAACTGTGGCTACTTTAAAACAATTGCTCTATTTCACTATGAAGGTGACTTGAGTTCGCTTGTTTGCCAAACAGACAAACACAGCTTTTACAAACAATGGTTAAGATAAGGACTTCGTTGGGTGAAATGTGAATGCATACCTATTGTGCTGCATTGTCTGGGATTATACAGGCCTGGTAACTGGAGCACGGTAAGAAAAAAAAAAGAAAAAAAAAGAAAAAAGAAAAATAATCTTCAGATATCTTTTGACTTGAATGAAAATGATTGCACAATGTTTTGTTGCCTCCTCACTGCACCTTGCACCATGTTACGCCAGCCTGGGATGATGAGCATCTGCAGTCCTGTGATTACAGAACTTGGCGACCACTCAGTTGGGGCACTGATGAGGAACAGAAATGTGGAAAGGGCAGAGAAAGAGAAAAAGCACTTCATAAATTTCCCACCAGACACTTTGGATCAGCAGGCAAACCGCCTGGAAATGCTGGGCCAGAGCCATCAGCATTAATACCAACCAGTACGTTTACTTTAAAAAAACCTAAAAATCCAAATAAATAAAACAAAACAACCCAGGAAAGAAAAGAGAAGTGACGCAGCTGTGTTGTTCTACCCATTAAATTGCATTAACACAGATTCAAAAGGTACACTCCAGGCCTTTGCTGACACCAAGCTCTTTTATTCATTAATCTCCTTAATGTAGCAAATGATCTTTAGAATTAAAGACTATGTCATGGGTTCTGTGATTCTTTGACTTTTTTTACCAGCTCCCTACAACCCTTTAGCTGATCACCATATATACACACATACTTACGCACATATACTACTCCAAATCTTTGATGAGTATGGAAGGTGTAAATTTGAAGAAAAAAAAAAGAAAAAAATTACCTTGTACACTAAAACTATCTTCCTGAGCCAGAAGAATGAGAAATCAAGAGGCTGGAAATACTCTGTGTTTCTTTGGCACACAAGATGCAGGTTTTCCTGTTGGGACAAGATGGTAAAAAAGCACAGCCCCTGTATCAAAACCCTGACTGAGAGCACGTATGTTAAACCCAAAGGTGTTTTTTTAATGGGAAAAAAAAAGAGGGAGTAGGAAAATCAAAACAAAACCACCAAAACTAACCTACACATTCACACAGAGATGCTATTATTCCTATCTACCCTGTCAAGCCTCCATCCACCAATCTAAATACTATCCTCATCACCACTGCTAGAACATATGCACCAACGCTCACATATACTCCCTTTCTGTATCACCCACATATACACATGTAATCCATGCGCCGTCAGTCTGTCACTATGCTTCAGACATGATACAATGATATTACAACAGCTAGAAGACAGTGAAATATTCATTGAATCTCACTGCAACAGACTAAAGTCTAGCAAAGTGACTGTAGCTATTTACATGTTAGAGGGCTTGGGCAGCACTCAGAAAATACCACACCATCCTTCTTCATCCTATGTGACTAGAGCTCGATAAACTCAAGAATACTGACAGCACCCACATCCTTCATCTCCTGCATTAATGGTAGACTTCTCTCGCTGTCGGTGAAGAGCGAACCAGGACAAAACATACATACAGAGGAGACCCAAGGCACTGACTTCCCTTAAACAGTATCTGTCTTTCTACAGATTGTCAAAGGTTTCCATGAGATCCAATCTTTCTTCAACCAATGCAGTGAAGGCAGCACTGACAAGGATTTTCAAAAGCATAAAAACAGTTCAAGCTAAAACTGCCCCCAGCTCTGAACTTCACTGCAATCAGTGGGAGTCTGACTGAAGAAAGTTTGACCTCTGAACTGCAGAGAAAATACATAGTGCATAAATCTCAAGTCAGCTTTTTTTCTTTTTTTTTCTTTTAAATTCCTCTAGAGGAGATTTATGAGCAAAATGACACCAATAGAGAAAAATACTGTATCGAGAAAATACGATGCTTAGGAGGTGAACAATCATGCAATTGTTGGTATTGTGTCTTCTTTGTAGACTATAGATCAAGCAGAGGAAAGAGTTATCATCCTGAGCTATTTGTGCTTCATGTAATAATGCCTTAATGATTCAATTAGCATTGATTCTTCAGCTGCAACAATATTTTCTGACTGATCTAGTAATTTAGCTCTCACTGTTGATTGATACGATTCCTATGAGTAATAAAGCAGTATGAAAGAAATTTATTTAATAATTCACAAATCGCTTTAAAGAAGATTTTTATTGCCTCTGACACTAGCACTCCCTAAGATTTCAGGAAGTGAAATATTCCTTTTAGCAGTTTGGCATTTATAATGGTGAGTCTTTCTGTTAAGAGGCCTTTTTTCCCACCTGGCGCGGCTGTAATAACTCCGTCTTAGAATACTTGCCAGCCTTTAGGTAGAGAAGATTAAGACAAGGATGGGTAATCTGAAGATGAATGTGCATTGCATATAACATGCACAGATCACGTAGAAACAACACAGGCAACTTGTACAAAGCCAATACATAAAACACAGATTTGCATCTCAGTCAGAAATCTCATTATCTATAAGGAAATATCTTAACGTTAGGCATAATTGGATATTAAAGCAGATCTCCCCAGAGAAAGTTAAAACTGTTACTGAAGGTGGTCAGAGAGAGTTACTCAAGCTGTATGACAGGGAAATTTGTTCTAGTATGGAAATGGTAGTATATAAGCGAATTATAAAATCCTCCTAAGTCTTTTGGGGAAAATAACTGTTTCAGAACTGCCACAGCATAGATTTAACCAATAACATCTTCACAGCCTTCATGGTGATTTCTGCTGCAACAGCAAAAAAATATACAAGGAAAACTTCATCAGCCTTTCAAAGTAGCATTTTCACCACAATTTGAGCTTGTCCATGCTCTACACTGCCTCATAAATTTCCACACCGATAAGTAGATCCTGTCCAAATGAAATGTTCTTTTAATGGGTTTGTATGTGTCTCTCTGCGCATGTTTTACACACACTTGTTATTTCATGATGGCTCCCTAAGCAAATTCTCTCATTCTGTTTTATTAATTAGCTAGTATTTCCTGGGGAAAGCAGACAGTTCTGGAAAACACAGATTTTTCTTTAAGTCATATTGTTTGACATTTATTTTTAACTCAGTGGGGAACAATTCAACTGAAAAGACAATGTGAGAAAAAAAACATTTAGCAAACACAAGAAACAAATCAGGGAAGCCTGCATGAAGCTCTGAGTAGGATTAATCCTCACTGGGACATATCAACTTCCCTGTTAATTTCAGTCTTTCAAGGAGGATGAATAGCTCTGTGTTTAAAACACAGTACAGGGAGACTTAAGACATCAGTTCTCTTCCTCGCTTTGATTAAACTCATTACGTGACCTTGAAGTAAAAGAGTTTTAGTTTGAAACTGCACTCAAGTTACTTGCATATACATATATCAGCCTTTTGCAAACACACATGCTCCACAGTTGACTGCTTTGCTATGAGATAGTGCTTTCACAATTTGGGGGTGAAATTCAGAGCCTTAATCTGCCTATGCTTTTATGTCCTAGCTTGCTCCTGCATGAAACGGAGATAATGACACTTACCTAGTTGTACTTCACAGGCATGTTGCAAGGCTCCATCCATTCATACAATATTCATAAAGCTTTCTGAGATCCCTAATAAAAGATTCTACATAGCTACAAATTATTATTTAATGATGTAAAATTGAAAAATGGCATGTAGAATGCAAATGAGAGTGAGATATGGTGGTTTTGCTCTGACAGACTGAGATTGTCTCCTTCAACTGGGTGTCGACCAGCATGCAAACACAAACGAAACAAAGCTGTGTCTAACCGCTGTGCTACAAAAAGCCTGTTATCACAAGGTTCTCAAGAGCAGCAAAAGTTCTGTCAAACGAGATTGTACAAATGGCTGTTACGCTATCAAAAAGGAGAACAAAGCTGAATAGCCATTGTAGGTTGGTCTGTCCCTCTCCTCCTGTCACCTAAGGCATTCACGCATATAGTTTTGTACCCCTTCTTTTACTTTTAAATTGTATTATTAATATATATAGGTCATTTAATAAAAACATTTCTAGGGCAGGGGAACAGGTGACACAAAGAATTGGCTGCTAGCAGTAACTTTCACATGTTTTCAGAATTAAAGTACAGAATACAATAAACATTAAATCTTGTCTCGTCTTTCCTCAAACTGTTTATGTCCCTGCTACAGAAATCACTGCTTAGCAATAGACAGCCTTTTATTCAGTCTTGCTCCATTTGATGCAGAACTCAGGATGTCCCCAGTCTCCTGCCCTTCCTTAATTACAGCTACCAACACTCACTTATCCCAAATATTTTTCCTCTTCCTACATAATGAGTTCACAGAGCAGAACTCCTCTTCACTGCGCAGTTTTTTTTCCTCCTGCATATCTTTCATACTTGACAGTCCCTGCTCCTGAGTTTAGAGGCATTCTCAAGCCTTCCTTCTTCTCCCTAAGTGAATCTAGAAAGCACTGGAACACACGCTCACAGATTCACTTTCAGCTCCATCAGACTTGCTGAAGAGCAGGTTGAACTGTCTGTTCTATACCGCCTCCCTCCAAGCTTGCCAAGGCAGAAATCCCCCTAAACCCCACAAAGAAGATTTACAGCTGTAGTGGTAATGTCCACTTCAATGCATCATACCATATAGGCATGACATTGGTGAGGCAGATCCTCCTTCGGCCCTCAACACTGAAATGTCCAGGTGTAAACATACCTAGAAGAGCGATTACCTCAAACAGACATCAACTGGGACCTCAACTGTTTAAGAAACCATGGATTAAGTGCTTATAGATCCAAAGCCTTCCAACACAAAGAAATGTTCCTTCCACTTCAGGATTCAGGCATGGGATGTTCACTTCTTGAGAAGTGAGAAAAGCTGAATATTCACTAGTTTCCACTTAGGATGAGCAACTCATGTCTTAATGCTCAACTCAGCTGTTAAGAGTGGAGGGACCGAGGTACCCACTCCTCGAATTACCTTAACGAATCCTTCTGTCTTGTTATAGACAGAGGGGGTTTAAAGGGGAAGGAAGAAATTCACACCTTGGTCTACATTCGGAACTGAAACAAACTATTAATATACAATAGAACTACACAACTATACTCAATTATATATATGTACATAGTTACAAACTGAGGGAAGGAAAAAAAAATGAAGAAGTGAAGGTTTACCCAAACTGTTCCTTTTTCACGGTCAGAACCCCGGGCGGGCAGCCAACGGTGAGATAAGAGTGCAAAAATCTTGGTTCGCTCCGCTGTCCCAGCAAGGAGCAGAATTCTTCTCGCGCTGGGAAGGGGGGGGGCATGGGCAGCCTCCGGGCAGCTGCTCTCATCTCCCCCGCGGCGAGATGGGGGAAAATCCTGCGCACGGCCGATTTCACGGCAGGAAAACTCCCTTCGCGAAACGGCTGGGAGTGCGAATATTTTACCCGCTTTTCGGACAACACAGAACTCACGGCGAGTGCATTTCGGAGTCTATAGTCTGTAGATTTCAGGCGATCCCGAGGTGTGGTCCTCAGGTCTGGTTTCGGTCTAGTCCCTCAGCAGAGCAGGTTCGTGGGAGGACTCGGCTCCCTGCGTGCCGCTGCCCGGGAGCTCACAGAGCGATCCGGGGGATGCAGGCAGGCCCTCAGGCTTTCAGCCTAGCTCGGCAGCCAGCAGTCTGGGTGCGGCCTGCCCGGGCCCGGTCACGGCAGAGCCGAGATGCAGGCAGGCCCTCAGGCTTTCGGCCTGGCTCGGCAGCCGGCAGTCTGGGTGCGGCCTGCTCGGGCCTGGTCACGGCAGAGCAGACCCGTGGGAGCTCTCCTTTCTTTGTGAGAGTCTGGAAGCCGAGAGGAACCTCCTCCAAGCTGCTGAGTTTTTAAAACCTTGACACGTAACATTGCACCTGACCCCCTTAACCAATTAAATGCAGAATTATCGTATTTGCATGGAATAATTCTATTTGTCCATTTCCCAAAACAAGGAAGCTTCAGCTCAAACCGTGACATCAGCCTAAAAGAAGGGAAAACCCTTCAATACCATTATTTTTAATAGGACCTCACCTAATATTCTCTCATGAAAATGTATGACCATAGGAAAGGTAAGGAGCACTTTAAAGAAAAATTCAAATAAGAGGCAGAGTATTGGGTTTCCACAAGTCTGCTTCCAGGGAACTGTCTATTACTGGAACTATGTCACTGCTTGGTTTCTTCAAAAATAACCCCAGTGGCGTACTATGTTTCTTTATTTTGCTTCTTAGGTTAAAACCATGCTATCATACCTCTGGTAAGAATTACTTCGTCTTCTCTTGTTGGTAAGTATCAGAATTTCAAGGAGGTTCCCTACCATGTAATCCAGTCAAATATTTTAAGAAAGAGATGAGATGCATAAAATAAATTTTTGCTCTGTATAATTTAGAGATAATGAACATTACCTATGAACAGGAGAACACATTTTCCTCCCATGGCTATGAATCTCAAAACATATGGTATCACAGAAAGGTAATTCCCTTTTATTTGTTATAAAGTTCTCAAATACCATCTATAATTTACTGGCTCTCTCATTAACTATTCTGACTGTAAGGCCAAGACATGTATTTTCAGAAAGGCAGCAGAATTCTGGTGTATATATAAAATAATGAAGATACCTTACAATCTGTTTGAACTTCTCACTTTTGAATTTTGCCTGTGATTGGTAACGTTCCTCACTCAACCAGATAGTGTTCCAAAGGACTACCTCGGTGACTAGCAGAAGGGAGGGGAATAACAGGAAAAATGTGCTGAGAAGCGAAATGTCAACTGAGTAGTGAGAATTGGTAAGAAGATTATCCTCACACTAAAATCATTTTAGTAAGCTGAAGCAAATATAGTGGAGAGAAATATTTTCTTATTAGATTCCTACATTAAGACTTTCAATCAGCTATGTTACAATCTTAAGAGTGGTTGATCTCATTTTAGTATGTCTCCCTTGCTGCACCACGTTTATTATTAGCATACAAACTCTCTGGACAATGACTGACTTCTCCTATATCTTCTCCTATAGAGTATTGAGGACATTTCGTCTATCAACAGTTTGTAAACAATAAACTCCTATTAGCGAGAAGTGAAGATCTTATCACATAGGGCTGCAAAATACCTGGACCTCTTCCAGGATGGAAAACAGTACCAAATATAAATTATTTTTATATGTCATTGGGAAGGTACTTTTCCCTAGATGTACACTGAATTCTTACACTTGACCTACAACTTCAATGTCAGGGAGCATTAATTATCTTTCAACACGTTTTACTAAAGCAAACACAATTTTCTGAAGATTCGCTTGAGTTCAAAAGGGTAAACTAAATTAGCACAACTCCATCATGTGAAAAAATGTATTCACTTGAACGTAACTTTTCCTTAGACGGCAGCTCTACTCTCTCACATTGTCTTGTCCGCAAATTAAAAATGACCTTTTTGAAAGTGCTGATTGTTTTCAACACTTTATTATTGTTAATTCATGACTGTGGGATACAGGAGTTTCAGAAAATATCAAGACCAACCTCTAACAGATCCTGCTGACTGCTTCCATATAAACATTCCTCCCTTCCACAGCTTCAGTGGGTTTTTCAATTCAGAGGGCCATACCTGAATGTCATTCCCTTCTCTGGAGCTACTTGTTGAGTGATTTACTAAAACTGAACAGGTTAGTGCCTTTAAGGTAAAAAAAGACACTGTCTATGCACTCAATAGGTCCAAGTCAGCAGAGCATCCTATGCCCTAAAAGACAACCAAGGACAGTGGGTTGAATTCAAAAGTGAAATGGTTGAATGGGGGGAGGGTGGGAGGGGACGTAAAATTTGCTTTGATAAATAGGACAAATTCGGTTGTCTTTGTATTAAATATAAACCCGTTCAAAATGAAATAAAGCTCATAATAGAGTATACTAGAGAACCTGCCAGTCCTTTTTAAAGGACTTCATTACGGCATCCTTTCTATCTCCTTGAGCACAATGTCAAATTGTTCCCTATTGTACTTTTATTAACATTTTGTCCAGTCTATATTTAAATGTGTCAACAATAGGGTTCCCATCATTTCTCTGCTCCACAATCTATTCCCCTCAGGTCTAAAATTACCCTGCTATAATTTTCTGTTGTTATCTCTGGTTAACCCCCTAGTTACATCCGAAAAATGTTCTCTCCAGTGCCAGATTTACAGCATTCTACTGTGTCCCCACTTGTTCTCTACTGTCGGACAAATAGGCTACCAGAGGTGGCAAGACTTCTCAGCAATGTCAAGTTTAAGGATGTTAAATGCCTCATGCTAAAAAATACTCTTTTCCATTGCTTATTACTTACATGTAACTGTTTTGCTAGCAATTTTTTGTCTTGCCTCAGGCTGAGTTTGGGGGGACTTTTTTTTTTAATATCAGTCAAAAAATTGCGCTATTAAGCAATGGGAAAATATTCTTTCCTCTGTGTCTAGAAACTCCAGTAACTTTTCCTCTGAGCAGCCCTAGCATTGTAGCTTGAGAACAGAAACTGGAAATATTAATAATCTCTCTTGCTTTTATTTTTTCTTTTTTTATATATATATGTATACACTTAATTCAAGCAAAACTTTTCTTAATCTCTCAAGACATACTCAATACAAAAAGCTCTATATTTCATAGACAGCCACCTAGTGCTTTCATTAGCACTATGATTACCCTCTGTGCTCTCGCTGCCTGGAGCATTCACTTACGGCCTGTCCTGCAGGGCACTGATTATCCTCAGCTTCCGCTGAAATCGATGGAAGCTGAGCACACTACCCACGACACAGGAGGCCCTCAGCCACTGACAGGAGCAGGTACTTACAGATTAGCAACATATTGAAAACATCACAGGAGCAGCCACTCGCTAACATTTAAACTGCCCATTCAAAAAAATAAAAGGAGGTCTTATTACTGATGCAAGCAGGGCCTGCTGTATTTAAAGCATGTTATTAACTGCAGTGAAATATGGCCAAACCACCACAGCAGCCAGGAAGTTAGGGGGAAAAGGGGAAGAGAGGAAGTGTGATATATAGCGTGGGCTTTGCACACTGCATCGGCCCATCCATCAAGGGACACAAAGCCTTCCCTGTTCATGCCTTAGTAACTACTATGGCAATCAGCTGCTATGCACAGTGGGGAAGAGGAGAATGAGAGAAGGCGAAGTTTGACAAAAACACTTGCTTCAGCACACACTCTAAAGCAACAGCAACAGTGTGAAGTACCTTGGGACAAAGATCTGTCTCTATGGCTCATCAAGTCCAATGTAAGGCTTACTTGAACTAATTTGTTCCTCCCTATTGCTATATATGTCCTTCAGAGCAAAGTGGTATCATGTGGCTGTCTAAATATCATTCGATCTTCTACTTGAATATCTTTTCTACAACTCCAAATTTTGGATGGGAGAAACGGGATGGCCTGATGGATTACTAGTCCCTCAAAACCAGTAGAGAAGAATGAGTGTGAATGTAAGACTTGTATCCAAGCCTTCCAGCTGACTGATCTAAGGGGTACACTTGAGGTTGGATACAACATGATGATTCTCACAAGTTCTGTACTGAGTCTCAGACAGAAATGAAAGCAATTGTCATTCCAAGTGAAATACTCAAGGCAAACCAGCGTGGAGTTCAAATGTTGCATGCATCCAAATAGAATAAATGATATGAAATCTGCACGTCAATAAAAATATCTTGGAATAGTTCTGCTTTTACCTGGTTTTGCTCTGGAGGGTAAAATAAATGTTCCTCAACGTGCAGAATAGTTCAGGCAAATGAAGTTTTCTGCAAAGCATAGCAGTGTGATCTTGCTAGTGGAATTTTTGTGGCAGAAGACAAAACCCAGGAAAAACTATGGGTTGTGATGTCTTCAGATGCTACGGAATATTAACTATTCTGCATTAAAAACTGTGATCCCCCTTTGGAGCATCTTGATATCCTACCAACTCGTTAAAAACTGTGGGAACCACATAATTTGCAAGTGTTAGAAATTGTTAAATTTATTAAAATTTTACTTTTTAAGAAATTACACAGAACTGAACAAGAAATAGCAATTACAAAAGTAAAATCCAATGCAAAAGGAAAAAAAGGAATCACTGCTGCAGCAACCTAACTCCTAGATGTTTACACCATACTTTCTTTTAAAAGAAAACCCCTCTTATAATCTCATATAATTGTTTACACTCCCAATATTTAACTGTGGAAGACAATAAAGAATTCTCAAAGACCTAGAACAGAAAATTGGCTATTGGTTTTAAGTGAAATTTAGAAGCTCTTTAATGCGTGTCCATTTTGTAGATACAATAAAAGTCAACTAGATGCAAAAGGTCTGTAATAAATGAATGGTCTGGATTCACACCATCTATGAGCAAAAATTCTCTTTGTTATCAAGTATTGCCTATATGATGCCAGGCACACTCACCTGGAAGAACTTCGAGTTTCTACCACGTACGAGTTCACAGTAACTGCAAAATATTCTGATTTGTCTTTCAGAGGAGGAGAAATTAGCAATACGAACTACTTTGCTGTGGAGAATGAATGCGTATATGGAGATCCCACTCCTAAGCAGAGTTAAATCCACGAACTACCTTTTTGAAAGTAGGTACAATATGTATCTTCATGCTCGTTTTCAGGTATGCAGATACTCTCACAGCCATGGTCACACACTTATACCTGAACATATCTTACAGATGTTCTGCTACCAGCAAGGCTGTGTAAGTCCAGAATGCCGAACAAGCTGCAAAGCTTTCCTGAGGAGCTCAGAAAATACTCACACAGTTAGCTTGAGTTGAACTCTGTGCTGCTGTGATTAAACAGCTATTGCTGACAAAGTTGTTCAGCTTTAAAGCTAGCTCCACTACTTCTGCATGAGCTGCTCTTCTAGACATCTTTGTTCAGAGATCTGTCAGCTATTTAGATTAAATAAGAAGTTTCTTTTGATTCTTATAAATCCCAAGAGTCTTCACACTGTGTGTATTTGGAAAATACATTCCCTACTACAACCCTCAGTAGAAAACAGGTATTGTTTTCTTTAAAGCTGCTGGTGATTTGAATGTATCAGGCCAGCACTTCAGTTCCTATCTCTTTTTTTGTGGTCCTCCACTGTTTCATCGAAGCTAAAAGCAAGCGAGCTGAATCTTGACATCAGTTTTGATCCCCTCTGGAAAGAGATGTGAATACACAATTGAAAATATTTCTCCTGTTGCATACTGTGAGTATGCTGTGCCCTTACTTATCCCATGGCAAGCTCACATTAGCAACACGTGCCTTGGTCACCACATGGCTGGAGGTGCGGCAATTGTGCCTTTGCAGAGCAGCTCTGAAGCTTGCAGCTTGTTCAGAATGGATTAGTCCATCTGCTCTTCTGTTCAGCAAAGAGCCATCAGATTTAGTCTGCTCTGACTGCTTCCAGTGGGCTGATCGGTGGTATTTTGGCTTGAAGGCGATCTTGCTGAGTTTTAAAACCCCAGCTGGAAAGACCCTGTATAACACAGAAACCTCTGCACTGACTTGAAATCATCCTTGTTCCAGGGATTGCACTGCTCTCTGTTGAAGTGGTGGGTCTTTGTGCTTTATCATGGCTCATTTCTTGACAGTGGAGTTCACTACTCTGCAGTACCCATTTCATCTTATATTCCTTCCCATTTTTTATTAAACAAAAGCCTTCAGCATTTTTTAAATATCAAGGGGATTTCTTTAATGATATTTATTTAATGATTGCTGCTGGCCTTATGTTTATTAATGCTGCTACGTCTTTCCCAGCCTCCCTTCTGAGCCTGTGAATGTGTAGGAGAGTGAGGGATAGTAGGATGCTCCTTTTTTTTTAATCTGTTTGCATTTTAATACTATATTATTTGGTTAGTATTACTGAATTTTTATGTTTAAATTATCAACTCCTTTTTTAAACAAACAGAATAAAACAAGAAATGGGGAGTGCTTTATAAATAAGAGCACTATTCTAATTCTGCTAGAATCAAAACAATAGTCTAGGCAGGATAAGAGCTGCTGTTCTTAGACATTACTGTATATAAATAAACATAGTTAACATTGGTAGCGGCCGCAAGACACCGAGGCAAAGGTGAGTTTTTTTCATCAAGAGTTAAATAGCACCTGCACAGAGTGGCTCATTTCAGAGCTACGAGGTGATCCCTGAAAAAGAAATGCAGCTGTTACCCAATCCAGGGACCCAGGGCTGTCTCTTTCAGATATGGAACAAGAAGCAAATCCCCTAGGAAACCTAAGGGAAAATGAGTTAGATAAATTTTAAAAATTCAGAGACTGAAGGGGAGAGCATGGTGACAAATATGCCTAACAAAAGACCAGTGTCACCATGATCAAGTGGACAAGCAAGCACAATCAGAACTGAAAAAGACGACAACTTTGTCCGCTGCAAGACCTCAAATTTTGTATGGGAGTACCCAGGCCTGTACAATTCATGAGCAGTGCAGCTTCCACCTTGGGTCTGATTTTGCAGTGTTGCTGGGAATTCTGAGTGGGTTCCAGGGTTCAAGCATTTTGCATGAAAACTGCTCTGTGAGAAGGCTTCTTCATCTTCTGCCATACAAAAGGCTGGAACTATAAACACACAGTATTTTTGGCCACAGTCCTCTCATAATCTCATTAACATGTTTTCATTAGAAGAAAATTTACAATACGTTGCGATGTTTTTCAAAAGTATATTTATGCTTAAAAGCCCATCATAACTTCAGTGAGAACCAAAAATGAAGGCAGGTGAATTACTGTACAAGTTAAATAATTTGCAATTGTTTGATCTGTTCTGTCTAACCATAATTTAACATGCACTGTCTCACCCATTAAGCAAGACCACAACATTATTGTATACATATAGCATACCCATGCCTGTATCCAGCGTTTTGTCACACAGTAAAACACGCATAGAAAAATGAAGTGGGAGAGAGGACAGGCTTCAAAGATAACG
>NW_010422558.1:74489-99720 GCF_000710305.1 Buceros rhinoceros silvestris
CTGCTGAAATGACTCTGGAGAGCAAAACCGAAAAAGGAAACGCATTGCTGCAACCATCCTTCTACAGCACTTTGCCTGATAAGCAGATGCACCCAGCAGATAGGACAGACCTGCACACGAGTGTGGAAAACCAGCACTCTGCACTCAGACCCTGTGCTGTGGCAGACACCCTGAAAGAGTTAAGCCTAGCATTGATCTGAAGGGATACCAAACACGCACACACACACACATCTGTTTAGCACACACTGACTAATTGCAGCGTTGGCAGAGTGTGGCGGGATGCCAGCCCCGGCACTCATGCACAATACACTGTTTTATGCATTGATCTGCTTTTCTTGTGTGGGCTTTAAATACCCAGATAAGCCCGCAAAGCTGCAAGAAGACCGCATCGATATATTTACCCCACAGGCTTCCCTCTCCCTTCCCATCATTCTGCTATGTGTCTACCAAAGGTCTGTTGTGAAACAATCTCCTGAGCCCTGTTGTGTTGTAGCTTTCTCTTATGTCAAGTGAATTCCCCTTGGTAACAGAGACACAGTATCTCAGCAGTATTCCCACTCTCTGCTCTAAACAGCTTATCATTTGATGGTGGAGCTATTCAAAATGGCATCTACTATTTTCTTCATAAGACTTCACTGCTGTATTGTTGATAAATTAGAGTGTAATATTAAAGGAGCTGCAATTTAGCAAAACAGCCGAGTAAGTGACAAATAGAGGGTTGGCACATTTGCTCTGTAGTTTTGCCTGTGAACAGTTCTACCTCAAATTTCAAGGTCAGGACTCTCGTTCTCAGGCAGCATTTAGCTTTAGGAAGAACACCTACCAAGGCATGAACATCAATTTGTTCACTCTCACAATTTCTATACGAGGCATGTGTTATGATCCCTGTTACAGAGGGAAAGCAACGTCTTCTCAGAGCCAAAAAGCCCTATCCAAAGTCTGACTCCAGATGCCAGAGAGAAGGTGTTTCAACCACAGTATCTCTGAAAGCTAGCTAAAGATTTTCATAGTAAGTATTTGTGGTTATTTTGTACTAGAAAGATGTTGATAAATTGAAGTCAAAGCTGCAAATTAACATCTATGCCTGTATCAGCAAAGGCAGAGTCTCTGACCCAAAAGAGGAGAATGGCTCAACCAAGCTCAATGAGGCAGTAAGAGAAATCTAGGTAAGTAGAAAATAATTCATTATATTCTAATGGGAGAGTGAGGTTTAAAACTTTGCTCAAGCAAGCATAGGCCTTAACACGGAAAACGAGGGCCTGTCCTACAGCTCCAGAAGGAGCATCTTTCTTTACTTCAAAAGACTTGTCCACCTGCAGAATAAGTCAATAGTTTAAATGTCACAACTTCTCATGGGACAGGAGACAGTCTTTTCTGCCTATTTCTACTAATTGCTTCTGAAGTCCAGATCAAATAATACCCATAAAGATTCGCAAAAAGATAAATGAAGCTGTCACGTTTGGAATGAGTTGCCTTGATGTGAAACTTATAGATATAACTTAGGAAGCTTATTTAAAAAAGAAAAGCACAATAAAATTGACACATATCCTGCAGCAGACATCTCGGCATCAGATCAGAATCAGAGCAAATTCTACCTTACTGTCAAGTGGGGCAGGATTTGTACAACGGCAAGGAAAGCATTATGAGACAGGGATGATATCTTAATAAAATAATCTATTTGTAGAGAATACAGAGAGAAAAGAGGAAAAAGACTGACTCAATTTCATGCTAATGTGAACATGCAATACTAGAAACTGAAAGTTTAAATTAATCTGAATCTATTTTAAATTATCAAGAAATAAATGCGTTGATAAGATTATTCTTTTTGATCAGCTCTCCCCTAAAATACAACGTTTTAGGGATTATGTTTTAGTACAATTTTGTAAATTTTTTTGCTCCTGTTTTATTTCATCCCTCATTTTTACAAACTTCTAGGGAGTCATAATATATGTATTTTTTAAACTGGTTTTACTTGTTAGAAGAATTAGGTCAGAATAAAGGGTTGGGCCACTTTTTTATAACAGAATTTGCAAAGGAATCTGCAAACTATGCTTATTTATTTCCCTAGGAAAGGGAACCAAATGAGGAGATGCTAACACAGTTGCTTTTAAGTTTATTGTGTTAATAAAGATCAGTCCAAATCAACCCTGGAGGCCCTGCTGTTTGGTACATGTGCCATACAGTCTCTACTGACATCTTGTGATCTGTAAATATGATTCTTAGCAGCATCTTTTCCCTGAAGATCTTTGAAAGGACCCTGCTTGAATTGTTTTCTGATAAAGTCACAAAAACCACATCACTGGAGATATATAACAAGCATTTCTCTACCCCAGCTTCCTCAGTCTGATCTAACTTATCCAGCCGTTTCTTGGCCTAGTTAATTCTCGTTTGAAAAAAAAACCCCACAATTTTAGGTTTATTTTTACTTATTTGTTAATATAATTCCAGAATATATGATTCTGGTAAAAGTATGGAGAGAATGGGAATGGCAAAAGGAAATATTTAAAATAGAAACATTTCTGCTGGCTTTAGATCCTAAGTTACCATAGCAGCTAATTCAACACGCTACCCGTAGACTATCTGCAAGAGATAAAAGCTGGGAGAGATCATATTAAAACTTAAAGGTCTGTTCATCAGATTATCTGTTTGTACCCATGAAAGCAAGCAGATACATGTGTTGTTTTGATTCCTGGCACCCATAACTTGACAGAACCATGCAGAAGGTCTCCTTGGTCCTCATTTCCTGTGACAGCAGCATTCTGCAGGCATCCTTTGTGAATTAATTTCTGGTAGGTTTATGTAATAATACGGTTCCAAAGAAGTCATCCTCTCTGATGATGTATGAATGTTTCTTTTCAGTTTTCCATGAATGCAAAAGAATGCCAAAACCCAGATGCTATCAATCAGCTCAATCTGATGTGAGATCAGGTTGCTCTCTGAACTGAACGCAGTCTGCTAATGCTTATCTAACAACAAAGTGATTTGTGTTGATGAGTCTGAGAGGATACCTCACACATATTTTATATTTTACATTCATGTATATACAGAATTGAAATCTATGTGATAAACTGTATATCCAGACAATATTCAGATGTGTCATTGATCTTTTACATACTGATCTATTTTGTTTAAGCATTTCAAACCACTGGGGCCCTTGTTTACGTATCACAATTCAGCTGGACGGCAAAACATCTAACAAATCACTATTGTATTATTGTAAATCACGTCATCCGTCAGATTAGCTAACCATGGATGTTGGATCCTGCAGCCTGTCTATAGCCAATAAAATCCTTTTTTGAAGTTCACAAAAGTAACCAACTAACAGCAAAGGTAATAGTGAGGAGCCATTACTGATGCATAGGTCAAACACAGTTCAGTTTGGCTTCAGAACAAAGTTTTTCCCAGCTTTAAAAGCCTCCACAGTGAGTTGGAGGTATTTTTGCTTGAAGTTTATTGGTTTTAAGAAGCAATTTCCTCACTGTTACTTTACTGGGTACAAGTAGAACAATGCAGGGCGTAAATAGACCTTCTCAAAGGTTAATAAAGAAAATACTTAAACTGCGTTGCTGGGATTCTCCTTTGCTACTAATGTACACGACAACCCCCTCTCTATGCAAAATGGAAATCAGGAAAGAGATTACCCAGTTCAGTTGTACATCAATGTTAATGAGATTTAGTCTCAGTGGGGCTCTCTTGGTGTTTGTCAATTATGCCACTTTACCTGTCCTTTTGGCTTTTATTTCTCCAGTGACTTCTCTATGAAATTTGCTAAATAACAAAGGATGATAGTAATGAAAACTTCCATTTTAATGGAGGTTTTCATTTTAAAAACTAATCACACAGCAACAGAATATAATTCAGGCTCTGGATACAGAAGAGTGCTTAAGAATATGATTAACTTTAGGCCTGTACAGCAGTCCTACAGAGTCTGAAGCAAATGCTTAAGTACTTGAGAAGGTTTTGCAGAAATTTTAGTCTGCATAATATGTTTCCATATCAGCTAAGGTGCAGGAATTATTATTTTTCCTGAAGCTTAATCTTTTTCTTACTGAAAGTGCTTATTTCATTTCCCATTTCTTCAGAGATCATATTTCTACATCAGCTGAGACAGTCCATGTCCCAAAGATATTGTGATGTTAAATGGACAAGGAAGACAAATGAGAGAGAACTGAGGGCAATAAAACAGTAACAGAAAGTAACCACTAACAGAAAGAGAACTGAGAGAAAGTAAACCAAAGACATATAACATGCTTATCAGCTGAAATAAGGCCGTGGAGCTGAAGGATACTAATGGTGGGAAGAGGAAACTAATCTGCTCTCATGCATTCCGACTTCACACAGGACTTTTAAATATTGGCTCCTGATTTTTGCTGGTTTGAAAGTTAGGTCTCCTGTCTTTAATACTGAACCATGAGCTTGAATTCGAAAATGCCCGTTCAAATGCAGAGCTGTGCAATTGCTTAGAAAGACCGTGGAAGCACACAGCAAGAATTTACCTTTCCTTGACAAATTCAGCTTCAGCCATTCTTAGGTAAAGTATAATTTATGCAATTTTTCCTGTGTGAGAATTAGTGGCTGACATATTTAACTGAATTATATTGTACATGAAGATACCAAACTCATAAAAAATGCATTGAAAAACTCCTGAGCAAATCTAAGAGCTATCAGAATTGTAAAGTTAAAAAAAAAAAAAGGCAGCCCACATATAGAGGTCAAGCAATCACCCAAGTGTGAATCTGTTCAGTCATCCAAAAGCATTGACGACTGCCCAGCAGCACTTTGAAAAGATACTGTTGCCAACGAGTCCTAAATCTCAGTTTGCTCAATGATTGCAAATTTGCATAATTAAGAACAGCCACCACAAAGCCCAAATGGTTGTCAGTTCAGAGAAATATTACTACAATCTGCTAAAGTTTGTGTGCTAAATAAAAGTGTCATAAGGACTGGCAGGATGGTCTCTCAGTTTAAAAGGGAAGTTTGTTTGTGAACTTGGACGTGCCTGCTTCATTCGACACTTTTGGCCTGTACTTTAAATATGATTTAATTCCATTTCTTATCTGCGAAGTGTGGATAATAATATGTGGCCTTTTTCTTGACTGAAAGGACATATAGAAGTATAAACTAATAATTATTTCACAAACTTGTTATGTGAGAATGACTGTGACAGCTAACAGTACTTTCTTCACTTCAAAAACACATCATCTCTTGCATGGAATTCTCTCCTAATCCCAAAACATACTTTCATTTCATTAAATTACCATGAAGAAGCCTCTAGGGGTAAGTTCCCACTTTTTTATTTGTCCCTTCTTCAGTCAATGTGAAGTTAGTAAAGTGTGTGTTTAAATAATGACCAAGTCAAAACATTGGGATTAAACCAGGAAAGCACCATTTTCCTGTGCACGTGGAGGAGGAAGAGATTGACCTTTGTTAGAGATTATCTTTGTTATCACACAATAAAATAAATTTGGTAGATTTTGATTATTCTTAGTTAAGAAATACACCCCTCGGCAGCACACAATATGCATTCCAGCTGTCATTTTAGATGCCAAATGTATTTAGATAATAATTTTAGCTATTTTAAAACCTAACTCAGAAAATTAAGTTTATCACAGAAACAAAACACATGGTTTTATTCTTAAAATCTTCAGGAGCATCTCTAGACAGACTGATAAAAAAAAAAATCAAGATTACAAGATACCTCAGTACAAAACGCATTCCAAAAAAGCACACTGATGACAACATTTTTAATTTGTTCCAGTTCACCACTCCTATCCGAAAAATCATTTATCTTAACCACAGCCCCCCTAAAGCTGATAAATGTCTTTATTTTGACTAAACTACATCTAATAGCCAGTCCCCAATACCTTTCACTTAAATTCCAAATTTTATTTGCAAAATACAATCATTACTCCATCATTCCCCATCTCTCACTTCAGCGTAGAGGTACTGCTAAGCAGTAACAAACACTAACAATTTCATGGTACGTAAAATTCTGTCAATTGATAATCCCATTCTCTTTCTTGTCCAAGTTCAAATACTCTGCAATTCAAGCAGAAATGCCTTTAATTCAATCTTTGATCTTCATGCATTTGGATTAAAAAAAAAAGCAAACTACACATCACCATGAAGTCTGTTTTAAACCATTCAAGACTGGAGTTATTCAAGCAGGAAGCAGTAATTTTTAATAAATGGCAGATCTCTGCAGAAGATTTTCTTTTCTATGAACAGAGTTTATTTCATTCTTGGATAATAGCTAAAATTCAAAGTTTCTTGGAAAATATTATCTGCCCTTCTGTTTCACAAGAAAAAGTAGCAAGTTCGTTTTAGTCATAGAATACATAGGAGGCGCAACTGAACATCTCCAACCGAATTCTGCATGTTTACCTCCACAGCACATAAAGAAAATCCCTGTTACAAGTTGCCTGAAAGAAAACAGACATTTTTCCCAAACTGGTGTCTTCTGAAGTTTGTGTGATTTGATTAGCCAAGTAGATCGTTACTAGAAAATCCTCCCACTTTGCTTAATTTGCTTATTTCAGTAGACCTAAATGCTTCCTGAACCCATTGATTGAATCCAGATCCTTGCTGTCTCCTGCTCTTTACTTCCATTTGCTGACTGCTTGGTCACTTCCACCACCTCGTGATAGACTAGCCCTTCACTTGCAGGAAAGGGGAAGAGAAACCAACCACTTTTGCACGGGAGAGTGGAAGTGAATGGGGGGGGTGTCTTCAAATAGCCTTGGACTATGCACCAAAGACACAGATTCATTTCCTTAGGTTGGAATGGCAACCAGAATTAAAGTTTCAGGGGCATACAGTTAGTCTGAGTCTTGCTGGTGATTAACGGAATACAATATTTTTTTTCTATCATGCCCTTCCCATTGCCTGCAGAAAGACAGAGGAAGCTGCTTGCTCCCAGATCCTGTCTCTCATCTTTCCATCTTCAGACACCTGATTTCTCTAAATTTTTCAGGCATCTTTCCATCAATGGTCTTCAGCTCAACCCTCATTCTGGGACGTCAGTTACAATCTTACAATATTAAGTACAGCTTTGCTTTGACATTTTACTAGACAGATATCAAAATGTGTGTAATAAACACATTTCAAGATACTTTACTCCCGTGAAAACTTTTTCTTCTAATGTCCCTGTGAATACTGTCATTCCTTACTGTGTAACATTTCATTGTAGTCTTAATCCCTCAGTGTCAAGACCCATTGGGGTTTTTTTGCCTGTCGAGTGCCACAAACATCTGTAGTTCCGTATAAAAACTAAAAATTCAATGAAAAAGAAGAACATTGTATTTTCATAACAGCTTCTCATCTCTCACCTACTAATGCAAAATCAGCTTGCAAGTTTATCACAAGCAGACTGACCTTTGTCTTAAAATAGGCATGAAGTGTTGTACAATAAGGCAAAAGCATCACCCCGTCTTCTGCTGGTTTGCTATGTGGCAACGGCTCAGATGTCTCGCTCTGCTATTTCAAGCGGTTAACTGCATTATCTAAAGTAAGCCTTGATTGTCAAAGCTTGAGCCCATATTCTTCCCTGTTTTATCTGAAGGTAATACAATTTCAGATAACCAATTATTTCATCTGATGAGAAACAAGAATGACAACGCTCTGTCTAATGCACTGAAAGGATCTGAGCGCTAATGTCTTAATACGCTGTAATGAACATGAAGAAAATATCTTTTCATCTTGTGAAAGAGGAAATTTTTGATGGCAAAAATGCATCTGTGATAGCAACAGTATACAGCATTGTATATTCAGTCCAGCCCCATAATACTTACAGAGCACACAGTACAGACAATACGAGACAGCAGAGCGCTTTTTTTCACATGCTTTTGTTCCTGGATTTTAAGAAACATGTTCAAGGAAACCGTGCGGCCAATATTTTGAAGTTACATAACACACTGCCAACCCCTCACAGATAAAAATAAAAGGATTCAGGCTCTCCTCCATAACTGCAATTTACAATGAAGAGTTGCATAGTTGCATTCTCCTAAATGATTTTAGCATTTATTCCTCTTTTTAGCACTATGAATCATAAAGGCCCACTGGCTCTCTCTTTAGGCAGGTTACACCCCCAGTGACTTTAATGGATTAGGATAAAAAAAGATCAATCCCAAAGTAACCTTGTTTACTGCTTTCATTGCTTAAAGGCAATTGGTGAAGAAGGAAACTATTGGTACACCCCTCAAAGCTACCGCTGGAATGCGCCTCACGTCCTGCTTCTGCCCAAAACTTTCCCAGAGACTTCTCCTCTCCTCAGTGCTCACCACAAAGTGCTGTGTATTTGCAAGGTGTATTTAAATCCCAGCTATGGTGAGAGGCCTCAGGATAAGAGAGGGAGAGCCAGACAAAGGGGAGTTCAGGAAGAACGGGTAGGAAGCTGCATGTGACTGGCAGGGGAAACACCTAACGGAAGGGTACTGCCATGCCTACAGAAATGCAAGGGAAGCAGCATTTCTTATTTCTCAAGAACTGGGGTGCCACAAGAGAACAAACTGTCTCAGGCATAATTATAATTCTGAATTTCTAAAAGCCTACCTGGACAACTGTCCTTCTCCTCAACAACACAGCCCTATTTGTAATAGCTGTATTTTTCTATAAATTTTTAAGGCTTTTATTCCCAAAGGAATGATGAACTACAAGCAACCACCTGCAACAATGCTATGCTTGCAAAAAGAGTTGTAGCTCAGACGTATTCTAAAGCACTTTCCATCCTGCCAACAGCTTGTTGGACAGATGATGTTACTGAGAGAATAAAGTGCTTACTATGTCAGCAGGGTAATTATATGTGGAAAAAAAAACCCCATGAACATTCATGAAGTCTCTCCCCGAACTGAGTTACGTACTTAAATAAAGAATGACGGCTGTATGAATAACCTCAGCTTTAAAAGAAGTTTCTTTTGCAAAGCTCACAGCAACCTATCCTTTCCTCCTTATCTCCCGAAGGTGCCAGTCATCTTCTGTCTTATCACTATGAACACAATGCAGCCCAGAGCTGCCAACTCCTTATCCTGGAAGAGCATTTTGAGTGATTAGAGGTTTCTCTTTTGTTTATGTATTCTTTACGATAGCTCCTTCACTCTTAATAGTGAGGCATATTTTTTCCACTACAATGTTTGTCTAAGGCTTCCAGTGACAACTGCTACAGATACCAAAAAGACTCTCAGTGTTCCTAAGCCTTGTGTTAAGGGCTGAGGATGACTTCTGGAGCCCTAAAACTGAAGCAGAGGCAACAAAAATAACAACCTCAGCTTTTAAGTGTTAAAATAAGACTCTTGGAGGTATCTAATCAGTTAAATACGTCTATAACATAAGGTAACCCTAATACTTCCAGTGGTCTGAACAGGATCGACAAACCATAAAATTATTACAGAGGATTGCTTCAAACCATATTGTCATTTTTTTATCAAAAGGAATCTCTTTATAAATATTTGATTTAAGCTTTTTAGTTCCTTTGTACTAAATTATTTTCAAATTCGTATTTTGTATGACTTCTGCAAACCCTTACATGAGAACCACAGCAATCTACGAGTGGAATCTAGACTCAGGGTAAAGATCAATTACTGATGGAATGAGATTGCAATGATTGCTATATCACATAGCTAAAGGAATTTGCAATAACCCTGTGCTTTAATAGGTTTTATTTAAAAAGTAATCTCCCATAAGTAGGTCAACTATCTTGATGTAGGAAATCATTTAACTCACAGGGTTCACTAATGCAGAGCCCACCAAGACCAAGAAACTGGTTTTACTCCCACTGATGCTAAACATAATACTCTTAATCAGTGAGTATTAATCAGAATTTTGACTGTAGCTTTATGGCAAATCTCTTTTTTTAAAACTCAGTCCAAATTAGCAAGTGCAGCTGCTTCTGAGATGCATATGATCATCAATATATTTCACACGTAACATAATACAGCATTTCATCCATGAACTGAGTGGTGTAGAAAACATAGTAAACGGTAAAAAAATTAGATTTTATAATTTATTGTAATAAGTACATGCACATTCAAATTTCCTCTAAAATGTCAAAATAACTCCAAAATTCTCAAAATAAAGATATGTACTCTACAAAATCACTACTCCTCTAGTTTGTAGCAAAGTAACAATTTCAGTCAAGTTCGAGTACAGAACTGAGCATTAGCACTACTGCTAACAGAGGTATGAGATAACAGTTACTAAAATACCAGACCAGGCAGAGTATTCTACTCTGCTGACAGATAAGGGAAATGAGCATATCAATCAGTGCTTTTACGGGCAACTACAGGCCCGCAAAATGACACGACAGGAACAATATCTGGGTTTTAATAGCATATATTTGCTTATTGTTGGGTAAAAATGAAAACCATTTTACTTCTATGTTATCAAATCCCTCATGTAGTATCACTGAACCTAACAAATAGCAACATTTTGAAAATCTAAGACATGGAAATGCAAACAATAAAAAAATCCCAAACCTACCAATCCATATCCAAGATCAGAAATTTCAAGGCAAACATCAGTGATGTACCTGCCAGGAACAGTCTATCAAATGGTTTGCTTCTTTCCCAGGTAGGATGTTGAATTTTTTAATATACTGGTGGAAACTCAGCAGGACCCAAGAGATGTTGCTATCACTTTGTGAGTTCGAGGCACAGCCTCTCACTAAGTTCTGAGACCAGGCCCTAGGAGGCATTCGCCCACACAAATGTTTTTGGAAAGTGCCTGGTATTCCAGATCTGCCTTTGTACTGGCTCTGCTCTGCCATCTAGGACCTGCTGTGTTTGACCATTAGCACACCTGCCACAGGCTGCTCCCTTTGCTCCAAGGAAGCTTTGTAACTCCCTTACACATTCAAAAAGACAGTGACAACATCAAAGAACTTCATGACACTTTGTTTACTGATCAATTCAACAACTCAGAAGGAATGGCAAACCAGCAGCTATTGTATGTAAATGAGGACTGTTTAGAGTAGTCTTTTGGTTTCGACAGGAACTTCTGTGAGGAAAATCAAGTTTTGAAACCACCAAACTTTCCAGGAAAAAAAAAAAATCTGCTTTTCTCTAGGTAACACTGATTTAGTTTTGATGTACAATGTTGAGTAAGTTCAGATTTTTGGACGATGAGAAGAAAATCAGCATCTGATTAGCAGTTTGAGGGCTTTCTTGAATTTACTTTTTCTTCTATTGTTATGATTAGTACACCCTTAGTTCTTACACTACAGAGGAAAAGAACTACAGCATGTTCCAGTCCTCAGAAACACCCTCCCATTGCCATTACCCTTCAAAAATAATCAAAAACAGTCTCACAATGAGAGGTAGTTCTCTCGGCTCTTATGAGTGCATCCAATCAGGTCCTGTGGACATCTGTCTATCCACTTTCTTTACATGCTCCTCTATCAAGGGTAGACCTTCATCACTCCAGACTTTCCCACCAGCCTCAGAAGCTAGGATTTCTGAAGGACAGTTTTACCAGTGAAGACTGAAGTAAAGAATGTATCGAGTACCTTGGTCGTTCGCTATGCTTTGTAACCAGGTCACCCACAATATTCAGCAGCAGGCTCATGTTTACCCTCCTCTTTCTTTCCTTGATACACCTGCTGAGGCAATTCTTGTGGACTTTTACATACAGATCTCTGTGGATTCAACTGCAGGTCGACTTTGATTTTCCTAGCCCCATCACTTCACGCTTGGACAGTGCCTCTGCAGTCTTCTTGGGTCACTTGAACTTATTTCCATGTTGTATCCTTCCTTTTTAAAATCTGAGTTTTTTCAGGAGTTCTGTGTTCATCCATGCAGGCCTCCACCCACCTTCCATTTCCTGCATGTTGACATGAACCGTTCTTGAGATTTGAGGTGGCAACTCTTGTAAAAAACCCAACCAGCTCTCCTGGACTCCCCTGCTCCCCAGGACCATCTCCCATGGGATTCTTCCAAGCAGATCCCTGACCAGACTAAAGTCAGCTCTCCTGAAATCCATGGTTGCAATTGTGATATTTGTCTTGCTCCCTCTCAGGATCCTGAACTCTACCATCCAATGGCTGTTGCAACCAAAGTGGCCCCTAACTTTAACAACCCTGACCAGATCTTCCTTCTTTGGAAGTATGAGGTGCATCAGATTGTCTTCCTCTTGGCAGTTCCTTGAGCACCTCTGGCAATAAGTTATCACCATGCACTCCAGAAAATTACTGGATTGCTTGTGGCCTCCTGTATTGCCCTTCCAACAGATATTGGGGTGGTTTACGTCCCACATGAGAACCAGAGCCTTTGAACAAGAGGCTTCTTTCAACTGTCTCAAGAAGACCTCATCAACCTCTTAATCAGAGGGTCTGCAGCAGATCCCTACTGGAAGTTCACTGACATGAGACTTCTCTATAACGCTAACCTATAACCTCTCAGATGGCTCAGAGGCAGAGCTCCATGCACTGCCACTGCTCCTGGCCCATCCTTCCCAAGGAGCTTGTACATATCCAATACAGCGCTCCTCTTGCCTGAGCTAACCCACCAAGTTTGCAATTCAGATGAAACTGTAGCCCTGAAACTGCACACAGAACCCTAACTACTCCTGTCTGTTCCCTAGAGTATGTGCATTAGCAGACAGACTCTCCAGATGGGTACTTGGTCATACTGATTTCCCAGGAAAACTATGAAAGTGTTCCCTCTAATGCTGTCCTGTAGGTGCTTTTTTATTGTGCTCACAGGCTCGAGGTGGGACCCTTTCAGTGTTGGAGATTCAGAGCTCTCTTTTGTGTGCAAAACTCTACACGCTTTGCTTATGAACTCGTTTCTCACTTGACTGTGGGCCACCGTTCCTTCCTCCTATCACTCCTAGTTTAACATTCTCATCCAGTTGGCCAGTGTGTCAGCAAAGATGCTTTTGACCCACTCAGGAAGGCGAATCCCATCTCTCCCTAGCAGCCCTCAATACTTAAGGAGGATCCCGTGGTCATAAAAGCAGAATCTCTGTTGTTAAAACCATCTGTGCAACCAGTTGTTCACCTGCAAGATCCACCCACTCCTCCTCAAGCTGCACTGAGGAGACTTTTCATAAACACATTTTCTAATGCAAAGATTGCAAGATCACTTCTGATTTGCATCAACCCTGCAAAGAGCAGTCAGGCCTGAGTTATTATCCAAAGTTAAAACCAAGATATGGAAGTTGGAGCAATGCAAAGCTGGTAGCAAAGCTAGCAATGTGTCCTTACAAGCAGGGGAGAGCACAGTCTTTCTCTAACAACTTTCTCTAGGAAACTTTGATACCAAGGTCCAGAAATCAGAAAACAATAAATTTTACATTTTGAGTGTTCAGTGGATAAAACACAAGCAATAATAAGAAATCTAACCTCTGAACTAGCATTAAATATTACATTCATTTACAAAAGGACGAATACCTCTTTCCTGTTGTGCGAGTTTAACCTCATGGTCAAAATTCTGCTCTGGCTTATAACCTCGGCACTAAAGTCCCAGGTAAAATTCTACCATCAGTGACAAAACTACCACCAGTGTTTTGCCGATGGTACAATGCCAAGGACGAACCATCCAAATGTAATCAGGATGTGTTCTAAGAGCATGAGCTGGGTGTCTCTGCCTAAGAGAAAAATTCAGAAACAGTAAAAGAAAAAGCATTTTCAGTAAGCAAAGGAACACAAACAGGTACCAGTGCAACTGCAGTTGTGAAATGAACAAGGATAATGAGCACATCGAGAGTCTGCATGATGACTCAAAAGAGGAGGTGAATTCAACAGGAATAGCTCTCTATTTCCCAACAAAAGTCTGAACATCAGGCAACAGGTTCCATCCTTCCCTCTCTTTCCAGCACAGAGGAGGTCCCTGGCAACACAGCAGCATCTCGAGTGAGCAAGCAGTCTGTCAGTTTATGCCCTTCAGTGGCCACGAAGCTACTGCAGCTCTCTATCTATCAGAACGACCCAGACAGAGCAGACAGACTGAGCCTCACTCATCAGCGGGACGTTGCCATGGCAATCAGCTGTTGCCAGGTAGCCAGCAACTAAGAGAAGGCTGAGAATTAGCAAGGCCTAAAAATAAAGATGTCGGGGTTTTTTTTCCTAGATGTTCATGTGTAACAGGCAAAATAATAATAGAACTCCCTCAAGATTTCAGCAGTTACGGGGTGTTTATATTCTGCAGGCTTCGATTACCTTTTAAAATTAGTGCATTTTTCTAAGCAACAAAAAAACCACCAAAACATGACAGTGGGAACATTTTCCAAATCAATGAAAACATGAGACTAAAAAGCAGGAAAGGAGATAAACTGTTCTGCGTATTTGAAGAAACTGACAGATAAAAGACTAATAACCTTCTAAATGTCTGCATCAGCAGAGTCAGAAAGCAAGGCAACTCTGCTGGTTGAGAGCACCTGGGTATCAACTGTCCTGTAGTTAAGGGATGAGAAAAAAAAAAAATGGATTTCATTCCCATCCTTAAACATTCCCTATGCATAGGGACCCTATGAAATAAGAGAAAATGCATCTTAGAATTTAGTGCAACTGAACACATCAAGAGCTGTGGCATTCCCAGTTTGCAGGCACGATGGAAATACAAGACATGCCACATCTAACTGCAACAGGCTTTATGAAAGCAAATATTGCAAAGGCTCATCACTAAGGAAGGAAAGGCTGTTCAAGCAAATATTCTTCGACAGAAGTTAATAAAAGTTTTAACTAAGAACACAAAAGGTGGTTTTCACTCCTTCCTGGTCAATACACGGACTCATGACAAAAAAAATCCCAAACCCAACTCGTATGGAAAGGTAGACCCCAAGGTCACAAGAAAAGATAGACCTACAGCACCTCTCTTCCCATGAGCAAGTATTTCAGAGGAGCAAAAGCTGTAGGAGTCCCTGTAAACTAAAATAGCAAAATCAAGTCTGATCCTAAGCAGTAGTGTTTACAGCTACAGACTCCAAGATCTGTATGGGTTTGTGCTACTGGAGTCCCTGGAACAATTCCATGGAGGTTTCAAAGGTTTAGCCCATGGGAGAAGCACAGCAAAACTGCTCGTCCAGCGGACTCCTTTCACACAAAACTCTAGACCAAGACTGGATATCCAGTCTGAGTCCATTTCAATGTACAAAAAAAACCCAATGCTTTTGGGTTAACTAAAAAAGAAATTTTACTTTTTTCATCTCAATCAAGGAAAAACTAAAGAAACATTAATTCTTTGTACTAGGAAACATTTTTCTCTTTTTTTTTTGTAAAGTAAAACCAAAATGTAATGACATAGACCAAAAGGGAATTATTAAATGGAAAGTAACTTCAGATTCACATAATGTAAACTTTCAATGCTTAAGATGCTAAAATTAAACACACAGTGAATTTTTTTACATTGTGGCTTCAAATTAATAACTTGACAACAAAAAAAGGAATTTTAAAAACATCTTGATATTGCAAAATCTGTATGTTTCAGTAGCGGCAAAATCTGATCAAAATATTCAGTCCTCTTCTACCTCAAGCACCCAGCCCAGACAATATTTTCCCCCTAAAGCAGTGAATTTACTGAGAATATTCTAAAAATATATTTTTAGACACCCTACAAAGGCACTAAATGAAAAAAGACCAAATCCGAGCAGGAAATTACTTGCAAAAATGAACAGTACAAAGGAAGCTAAAACAATGAGAGCTGAATTTATTGGTGACTATTTTCAGAAAGGACTTAAAATGCCTCTTCTGGTTAGACAAATCATTCTTGTGCTTTTCCCTTTGTTCTGGAATCCGTCACTGAATTTTACACATTTTGACTTGCTAAGTATCAGGTAAGATGAATTTATACAAACATAGCCAGACACCAAAACACCTAATACAACTGTAGCTTATGTGCTGATTTCAGCCTAGAATTTTGTTTTTGCCCAGATGGGATTCATAAAACCACAAAGCAATTGCAAATGTGGTGATAACCTGTAAGGAAGACACAAACTCAAATACTGAACAAACTCTTACTTTATTTTTCCCCTATTGTTGCAACCCCTTGGGAAAGACAAATACTCAACCAGAGATGGTTTCCAGAGACACGATGTTTTCTGAAGTTCAAAAGAGTTATTTTTAACTCCTTGAGCTTCTCAGTTTTGTTTCTAAAATATAATTAGAGATTCCTCAGCCTGAGCCAAGTTCTTGCATATATGGAGATGCCAGTTAGAAGCTCCCCTGAAGACAAGCGTGAAGAGGCATGACTTTATAAAGCCACTCTGTTCACTGTACGCGAGACTCCATTTGTCTCCATGGAGCTTAACTAGTTCGGGGGACGTGCTTCGCCAAGGGGTCTTCCACGGCAAATCACTCAGCAACACCCAGATGGGGGGCCTGAACGCTGCCCTTAGGTACAGAGAGCAAAGCCCAGCAACAGCTGCTTGTTACCCCAGAGCACAGCTTCCTCGCTTGGTATTACAGAGGCGGCTGGAAGGAGGCAGAAGGGAGAGGTGAGCTCCTATTTCTAGTTTTAACATGTACAGTACTAAGGGCAAATAAGGGAACACCCACCATCAAGTGGTCTCCTTATGTCTGTCTGTCTTTATTTCTGATGACCAAAAGTCTTTCTTTTGGTATCTTTTAAAGCCTAAAAAACCCCACAAAACAACAAAAAACCCACAAAGGCAGAAAACTCTCTTTTCCATAAAATAATTTTATCAAAGTTGCGATGTTTTGCAGACATGTTGAGATCAGCTACATTCTTGACAGAAAATTGTCAAAGCTTTCCATTTCAGATGTTGAACACAGCAATTAATCTACTCCTTCTCATATTAAACTATTAATTGTAATTGTATATGTAAAAATAATACATATTATCCTTAGTGAGATAGTACAATATAAAAGTGGAAAAGAAATCAATCAAAATGTTTTGATATCATTAAAATTATCATTCTATTTCGAGTCTTCATTTAAAAATGTTTAATATATATTCCAACTTGAAATTATTTTCTACTAGAATTTTGGAATTTCCCATGGAAGAGAAAATCTGGTATTTTAGACACAAATAACTGTCACACATTCACATGAATCTTCTGGGGAATACAGTTGCAGCCCAGGACCATTAGCTAAATTGAATATACTCAAGAAAAAGTTATTATTAATTTACACCCAGAATACTGGCATTAAAATATGACTTAAATTCAAACAATTCTGTATATATCCTTCTTCTAGCCTCAAGAAGTGTTTTATACTTCTTATTTTTTCTTATTATTTTTTCTGTATCTACAACATATTTTACGGAAAAACAACAGCTAACCCCCAAAAATACATGAAAAAAGCTGTCATGACATTAACCTATTTCATTGCAAAACAGGAAAAAAAACCTTTTTTTTTTTTCAGGTAAGAAATGAGAGGAGTGGAAGAAAGCATCTAGATGGAGTTCCACACCAGGAAGCATGCAAAACACAACAAATGTCTCTCTCTTAATCCAAAATTTAGCTATTGCACACTGTAGGAAGAACTGGTGAAAAGAGGTGTAGCCAACACAACATAAATGTCATTCCTGTGCAGTACGAGATGGAAGATGCACTGATCTCCTCTCTCAAATTCTACCAGAACATTGTTCAGTTTGAGAAAACTTCACCTTAACTGCACTGTAAAAGCGTTACGTCATCCGAGGAAGTATTTTTTTGTTCTAAATGTGTTGGAATTGCCTCCTCCATCCTTTTCTCTATTTTGAATAATAAAGTAACATAACCATCTTTTACACCCTTAGGAAGGAAGGAAGGAGCACTTAGTCATTAGAAAGCCAAATCTCTTTAAAATGCCACCCTTTATCTAGGTACAGAAGTTATATGTAGTATAGCACAAAGTATATATTGAAATAAAGTCGGTATTCTGAAATACCTTCCCATGAGGGCATATTTATCCTTTCCTTTCACTAGACTCTTCCGTGGTTTTGCTCAGTTGTAACTGGTTTGGTAAATTATAGGATACTCTAACTCTTGTCCCGTGACTGGATAAGAATTGCAGGATTTCTGACCCCAAAGTACGCATCTATGAAGTTTTTTTACATGAATGCATATACATTTCAGCATGAACAAACTTTTTGTCAGTTAAACTATTAAACCTAAAACTTAGAGTAAAATCCTCTCTAGAACCACTGAGTTGCAGCTAATTTCCACTAAAAACTTGTAATTGACTCAAATATACCTGAAAGACTCAGGTTTCTCCTCTACAAAGCAACCCATAAAAACAATTCTATCAACAGTAGCACTAGCTAAATATCATTGTTGTAACTAATTGCCTTAGGTTCTGCTTTAAATCTCTTTTCTCCTTTCTGCCAGTGAGGAAGAAATGTATCTATCAAAGTCAGATAGGTTCATTTTTGGCTTATATATAAATTTGTAAGTTTCCATTGAAATGTCAGATCTGGAAGTATATGGCACCTGTAAAACTACACTGAAACAATGGACTTCTGTAAGTTTCATTGAGAACTAAATCTATGCTGCAGTATATTACTGGTGAGGATGCGAAAGTTGGAAAGAATCAGGCCTTTCTTTGCTAGGTCTGCAAGGCTGACAGCAAAAATATCTGTAATCTAAATATATTTGATCTGAAGTTGTATAGAGAGAAACATGACAACCTATCACTTCTTTTTTCTTTTTAAACAAAGTCATATTTCTGAAGAGAACTGCAATTTAAGGAGTCTTTCAAGTTTTGAGGTCTGAGTCAGTTATGAAAGCAGAAATTTGGCATAATGAACATGCAAAGCTCTAGCAGGTATCTTTAGATTCAAGTCAATCATTTCATGTGCCCCTTGGACGGGTGGCTTTCCCTCAGAGATATACAGGAGAACTGAGCAGAATTTTGTCCTTCAGAAGTGATCATCACCTCCCACCTCCCGGGAAGCTCTCAAAAACGGGCTAGAAATCAGCCTGTTGATCCATTGCAGCAGTTCTGCACCACTTTCCTTCTGAGAATTACTTCCTAAGAAAGGCCAGGAGACCCACCAGCTTCCACCCAGCCTCATGCCTGTCTCTCCACCCTTCTGCTTCAACCTAATTTCTTCACAGCGCCCACAGTGGTCCATCTTTTTATTTCTCAAAAGTGATTCAGGGTGCTACTACATAGGGACAAATGGATTTTGAAAACCAGATACACCATTTTGAAAGACTAAGATCACACAGAGATCTATATTTTCTCCTGTTTATTGTTTTTTAATTATTCTACACTATCTCATTGAAACAGGCTCATTACCTTCAAACAACAAACTGTTATCTGTATGGAATATTGGTAAGGATGGCAGGGAAACAACGAATTTACATATTGAAAGTGTTTGAGGTTTTGATTTCTTTGGTTTCTTGATCAGCATATGAAAGACTTGATCACATATCTCCCACTCCTTGTATATGCACTAATTTATACTAATCCATACCTGTTTTGATGAAAATCTACCCAAGATTTTATGTAATTGCCATCAAAACTGAAACATCTTATTTCTTGGGGAGAAAAGGAAAGATTTAATCAGCTTTAATTATGACTTTAGGTAAGGAATAAACTAACAAGAAATGATAAATTAAACGCTGTGTCCTAAGCACAGCTTCAAAGATTAAAAATAAAGGGGCGGGGGGGGAATAAAGGTAACGTGACGCATCCTTTTACTTCAACTAATAAGAGAAACAAAGGGGAAAAACAGAGATGTTGATCAGTATCCAGAGAATGTGAGGTTCCTGAATACAGATATTTTTGATTTTTTTGAAATGTCTCTGACATAGCACAAATCTCTAATTTATAATCTTAAAAGAAAATTTGAATATGACAAGCAGAATAGAGCCAAATGAAACCTAAAAATCATCTTATTTCTCAATAACGGAGTCTGAAAATATGTACAGTATTTAAAATAAAACTTGTACAATTCAAATCTATCTTTGTGATGATGACCCTTATGCAAAGATTCCAGCAGTAGACATCTACCTTATTCAGCACTACCTAAAAAGAGGAACAAAAATAAAAGGGAACAAATGGGTCCTAAGACAGGAGAACTAATAAAATCAGGGTTCCAACAAATTGATACCAGAGGTCTTCTATCTCCTTCATTTCCACAACAGAAAGCTCAACTCATCCCACGTTTCCTATGGTACTTCCGTTAGATCTCCCACGTTTCCCCAGGTACCTGCATCACCAGACACCCATGAAGGACCTGTTCCTCCCCTTATTTGCATTATTGTTCATGCTATTATCAGTGTTCCTTTACCCATTTCCTAGCAGCAATATTCCTCATTTGCTCCAAACCTCACTGACCTTTCATGCTTGGGCAGGACATAGCATGAGTTTGTCTGCAGCCACACAAGCTCTTCACTGCTGTACTATTCACGTGCTGGTTACTCCACTAGTGCACTTGAGCTGACTGCCCAACTGGCTGTTGCCAAACTCGATGGATAACGGTTGAGTTTTCTCTGCCATTCTCTCAGTGGGGTCATTAACAGCATTTCTCTCCTTTAATCAGCCACCCTTATTGATAATTATTTTAGGAACTTAAACACCTTTGAGATCTCTGTCTACATGCTAATTTTGATTAAAATTTGCCAACAAATTCAAAACTTATTAGCAGAAGACTGACAGAAAGTGCTATCACTTATGCTTTTTTCTTGAAGAACCTATGCAAAAAAACAGTTTAAAGAGCTGTCATTCATGGTGTTATTCTTTCCTTCACCACAAAACTCCCATCAGCTTCAGTCTAACTTTTCTTGTTACACTACACTTTTTTCTTGACCAATTCAGCTAGAGCTTCATAGAGAGTTATAAGAAATTGAAAGGTGTTTTGCACAAGGTCATACAATATGTCACTTGCATACATGGGATTATAGTTTCTATTTCCCTATTCAGCTTCTCTCCCCTTTTTTTCCTTCTTATGCCAAAAATCTTCTATTTGTTTTTTTTTCAACACTGAAAAAACACGAAGTGTGGTCCTCCACTGGTGCGTCTAAGAGGATGTGAATTACACGTTCTTATAAAACAAAATTAACTAAGGTGGTGTGGGAAATATCAGGACAAATTACCTGACTATTTTATTCTAGTTAAGGTAGTTCATAAAGGGGTTGTGGGGGAAAAGCTTTTAAAATGACTGAAATCCTCCTGCAACTTTGTTGATGGCATTTTTCCACCCTAAACGAATTAAGCATTTTGTTCCTATCAATCAACAGCTTTAAAGCTTCAATTAATATTTCAGTATAAAACTAATAAATACACAATCAAGAATGATGTTAGTTTTTACTGAAACTTTCTGCACTGTGTTAAAAAAAAATACAATGCTCCTTCTTCCGAACAGCTTTCAACAGATTGAACACACAGCACCGTCCCTTTTTGAATATATTGCACCTCAGAGTCTTGAAGGAAGCCACACCAGAAGGTCGTGATATTTCACGCCCTTCCTGGCAAAACAGTCCATAAACTCATTCTTAACTTTCTTTTGCATATACATCAAATGCAGAGGACATGACCTGCAACAGATGAAAATATTCTCCTAATTTCATTATATCAGAGATTTGTGTGGTAAATACCTTCTTTTAAAGAGCTAAATGGTTTCTGAAAAATGTGTTACTTTAACAGCACTTGTTGCAGTATTATATGACTTCATTTCCGTTATTTCAGGTACATAACTGTTTTATGGCTAGTTCTGCTCTCCATTCTCTTGTTGATTCACCAGCTGTAGCACTGACACAAGAGGTCTACAATGACCAGTACTGAAACGAGTGACTTGCCAGCTATAAGCCATAGACCACTCATCACCCCTACAGACTACATGCAAATCGTTTTCTGACTCGAGTGAAATATTTTTTTCTTCATGAAGCAATACTTCATCTGTAAAGAATGACAGAAATTTTAATAAGATGTCCTTCCTGCCACATACGGCTTTTAAGATTTGGAAAGTTGTTTGCCTTAAAAATGCAAAATACTTGATTTTTTTTTTAATTTAAAAAGAATGTAAGACTGTAAGATCCATCTAGGTATTGGTCAGAGAATGCCTCTGACATGCAGAAAGCAAGAACTAAAACCCCTACACATTGCCAGAAGAATAAGGGGGTTAATCCTAGAGAGCCTAATCTCAGCTGAGGACTTAGCCACAGCTGTTTCTTTCTAGCATCTCCTGTTGTAATACTTGTACTTTGTATGAGTAAGTAATAACAGGGACAGAAAAATATAATCCTCAGTGTTTAAGAGTCTGTTCTGGGATGAGGGACAACCAAGCTTCACCTGCTCACTGCAATGAATGCACTTTTCCAGCAGTTGAACCATTCCAGCTGAAGTCCAGTCCTAGGTTCCCAGTACGAAACAGCAGAGAACTTGAACATGTTTCCTGTGTCCCAAATCAGTGTTTCATTCATCAAAACAGTTCTACGCTAGAAGTGTTTTCAGCCAGGAATCCCATCAAAGATTTCAAAACCTCTTCTGGTTTAAGTTCCATCAAAAGTGCTATGTTCCTACAAAAGCTTTCTTTTCAGTTAATCCATATTTTCGGTTGGAAACATTTAGCTGAAAAGAAGTTCTGACCAGCCCTATTTACAGTTGTATGCAATTGTTTAAGAGATTTGCAGACCCTTGTGGAAAAAAATGAAGTCCAAAAAGTAAGCATTTATCAGCACTTTGCTAAGTTTAAATTTCCTTTAGCGCTCCTTTAACACTGGCCATATTTGTTCACAAAATGAGAGGACCAGAAAAGCCTAATGAAATTTCAAAGTGACCTTGAGATATTAGCACCTCAGGGATACTGTCACTGCTCACAAGTAAGGGGATGCTGGAGAACATATTCAGCCTGGTTTTGTAGAAAGCTGTAGGTCTACAGCATCTACTAGATGAGCTTATTTCAGTTGCGGCCAATATGCAATTTACTCCATCCCGTAAGAAATCAGCAAACCCCACTGCAAGTCACAGTTGCAGATGCAATGGATTTTGGACTCTATTAGGGTATAAAAACAAAGCAGCTCTGCCTGTGCTGTCTACACTATTTGAATGGGACGCTAAGTCTATGATATTATACTGTCTTTCTGCTGCTGTAAAGAGAAACATGGACATCAATCTAACTAGGACAGACTGTGAAAATAATGTAAATTTTCCACCGTGTGTACAGCAGAATGTTCCTCAGTACTCACAGACCTGAGCTCCTTTCAATTCTCCAAGTTGCTCGCCCTTTGCCATTCCTCTACTACCACGGCTTGTAGCAAGGACTTTGCATAACAGCGTATCTTGAAACATGCATCTGTGAAAATTCTGTTCCTGAGTTTGTCTGGGGTTATAGTGGCTGCTTAAGGGAGATGGGGAAAGCAGAATCTCTACAGGAAATTTGCAGAAAACTTCATCCATGACTCAGTCACATTGCTTTCTCTTATGGAAGACAGTATTGATAGATCAATAACTGAACGATTAATCTGACAAACCCTTAGAGGGTGCCATATTGTTGCTAACATAGGCACCATTTACAGCCACTACTAATTCCACAGATCTACACAGAAGATACTGCTATTCATGCCTGTTTGAGTTATTACATTCTCTGCTTCAAAATAAGTGGTGGCTGTTTGGGTGTCAGTGAGGAATGAAAAAAATTGTCTGTTTTTTCAATATAAAATCATGTACCAATTCAAACTGAGGCTTAACAGTGTGATGAGCTGTCTCCCCAGAAATGCTACAAACCATTACATCATCATTTAAATAAAGCATTTTTCTCCTTGGTATTTATTTCCTGAGAAATTTTAGGCAGAAACTGTACCTTCTTTTCAGTTTTGCTATGTTAAGCAGGACTAGTGAAACTAGAATGATAGAATGGTTTTGGTTCACAAAAGATCATCTAGTTCCTTCCTTATCTCTAATCCAAATCTACTCTCTTTCAGTTTAAGGCCATTACCCCTTGTTCTATCACTACACTCTCCTGTAAAATGTCCCTCTCCAGCTTTCTTATAGGCCCCCTTCAGGTACTGGAAGACTGCAATAAGGTCTCTTCAGGCTGAACAATCCCAATTCTCTCAGCTTTTCTTCATAGAAGTGCTCCATCCCTCTGGTCATCTTCATGGCCCTCCTCTGAACTCACTCCAACAGGTCCTTGTCCCTCTTATGTTGTGGGCACCAGAGCTGAACACAGTACTCCAGGTAGGGTCTCATGAGAGCAGAGTAGAGGGAGAGAATCACCTCCCTCAACCTGCTAGTCATGCCTCTCGATGTTGCCTAGGATACAGTAGGCTGCAAGCGCATCTTGCTGGCTCATATTGAGCTTCTTGTCAACCAACACTCACAAGCCCTTCTCCGCAGGGCTGCTCTGAATCCCTTCATCCCCCAGCCTGTATTTATACCAGGTATTGCCCCAACCCAGGTGCAGGAGCTTGCATTTTACCTCGTTGAACTTCGTAAGGTTTGCACAGGCCCACCTCTCAAGCCTGTCAAGGTTGCTCTCGATGGCATCCCTTCCCTCCAGCATGTCAACCGCACCACACGGCTTGGTGGTGTTAGCAAACTTGCTGAAGATGCACTCAAACCCAGTGTCCATATCACCAAAGATGTTAAACAGTGCCAGTCCCAACAGAGACCCCTGAGGAATCTGACAGGTAATGGTTTCCATCCTTACTCCTACTACACCTTTCCTCATCGGTTTCATTCATATCAAGGATCATTGTCTGTGGAGTACTGTGTATGATATATTAATACCTTTTTCAGTCTATCTGACTTCTGTTGACACAAGTAACACATTAACTTTCTTCTCACCTAAGTTACACTGAAAATTCATATTCAACCTCTGGTCAAAATGTAACTACCATAGATTTTTTTTAAAAAAATGCTCTTCTAGATGATACCACAAATTTCTTCACGTTAGTCCTTAAGGCATGACCTGACACTGCATTTTGTGTTACAAGACTACATCTGATTTTTAGGACTCTAGAGTCTAATCGTTAAGTTGTTCTCATATATCAGGTCTTCTTCAGTAGCCACAATGCTTCATATCTTTAGTGATTGGCAACTTTCATCAACATATTAATTTTTTTTATTCAAAGTCAGTAATGATAAATAAAATATTTAACAAAACATGTTAGTTTTCAGGCAATTTCCATGATGGGAAACAAAACCAAACAAAATAAACACTCAATCCTTCCCTGGTCTGCATGCTAATTTGGAGAACAAAGTGAAATCGTTCATTTCACAGTTTCAATCTCCATATCCACATCTAGCGAGAAACATTTGCTTAGCGTGATCATCCTGAAAATAAAAGCTTGTTGCTTTATCCCTTAGTGTAGCAACACCGTGCTTTTAGTTTCCATCTGCATGACATGAGCC
>NW_010422558.1:99809-100838 GCF_000710305.1 Buceros rhinoceros silvestris
GAGCCTGCTGACCTGGACACGTCTCCTAGGCACAGTCCTGCAGCCAGTTACTAACTCCTGCCTCATATGTTGTTGATGGAAATCATTACATACAAGCCAAGCTATGTTGTGTGTTATCAAGTGCAAAGGAAACATTATCCCTGCTAGTGTCTAAACATAATTATGTTTAAGTATCAAACCATAAGAGACATACAAATACCACATAAAGACGAGAGAGATTTCCAGCAAAGAGTATCAGATTTGAAAAATATATTACATAAAAAGAGCTGTGGATATAACGAGCATTTTCCAGGGTGAAACAGATCTAAGGCCAGTAGAGCTCTACAAACCAATCAATTATAATTTTGTCATACATGAAGAAAAGATTGAGACATCCCATCTTGGAAGTGCATTTCAGTTTTGTAGGTGTTCTACGAAGGAAATAAGACTGCTCCCTAGCTAAACATCAACCCCAAAGGAAGACAAAATTTACATTCCCCAATCAGACATTTGAGATCTTTACATGTTCAATACCTACTCCAACAAGAATTCACAAAAGACAAAAACATTAAAAGACTTCGTTGGGTCTCTTACGCACATCCAAATCTAAAGGCCACAGACTCCTGCTACATCTTTGATTAACGATGTACACAAACACGTTAAAACATTAATTATACTTGCTATTTCATCAGATCGAGATGAGACATACATGCTTTCTCCATGTCCCAGTTTAGACCAAACTTCCCCTGTTTCGGAAGCTTTATTGCAAACTGACCAATCAGGTATTCCCTGCCACGTACATATAAATGTGACATCAAATTGGTTAAAAGTTCTGGCAGGTTTCTTTCCGTTTCTGTTGTCCGGGTGCTGGCCCTTGAAGAACCAGACACGCGGCCAGCCCTCTCTCTTTTCCGACACCAGACGCCAGTGCAAGCAGCCACACTCCCCTCTGGACGGCTTGGCCCCCGCAGACCTGTCTGTTCCTGCCTCACCTCCAATGCTGCTTTTCGCTGTTTCTTGTCCCGGGGCTATTTTGCTTCCCTGCAGCTT
>NW_010422559.1:0-26535 GCF_000710305.1 Buceros rhinoceros silvestris
GTTCCTCCATGTTGAACCCAGGACAAAACTACAAATTAACCTACCCACTCAAACTTCTCTATTTTTAGCTGCAACAGCAATTTAATTTTCTGATATATTTTTTGATGATACTCTAAATTAGGAACACAAACGTCTCCTTCGTTCCATTGTGTTTGTAGTTGTGCAGTTATGCTTTTCCAGCTAATGAAAACTGCCATGTTTAATCACAACTGTTTAAAAGGGCATAGTATATTCTATTATTCTATCTAGCCAGATTATTTTCCAGGAAGATTACATGAAGTGTTATTCTGTTAGGTACTTAAGAATTGAATAATATTAGGTGACATTCATATATTACTAGGTGGTACTACACTCTGTATTTACAGAATATAATTGACAATCTACTGCAATGGTGACACATAGAAAGAAATTCTACTCTTTCAGTGTCTAATAATTTTTTTTTTCTAGTATCCTGTCTGAGAGATAAAGGAGGCAAAGTACAGACAGTACTATAAAGCTTTTTGTTGTTGCTTTTTCCAAGCAACTGGTAATAGAAATGCTAGACAAACACCCTTATGGAAAGGAATTCGTAGTCATTTCATGAAGAATTCCAAAATTTGCCTTTAAGCATCTCTAGGTTAAAGTGATGTTTCTAAGAACCTTGGCATTCTCATCAAGATTTATATAGTAATTCAGGGCAAATCAAGACTTTTAAGATTTTATTAGGCATGGAGGATTTTTTCTCAGCGAAAGTTTGTCTGCTCAAAAATTCCTGGTATCATATGATGTATGAAACATACCAAATTTCACATACATGCTTTGCTGTTACACTACCCTTTGGATGAGACTTGAGCATACCAGCCTTGCCTGGGAACTGTAGAATTCAGTTATTACTCACATTCTTTAATCTCTCTTTTTACAGCATTTGTCCAAAAATGCATTGAGCTTGATTTTTTCTTTCATCAGTTTTACCAACATCAGCAGAATTAAATTAATGTAACAGATCTACCAACTTGCTCTAATTCTTAAAGTATAAAGAAAATTGGACCCCAAATCAATTCCAAAGATACATGAATTATGATGACTACTGGATTTTATTTTTTCCTCTTTGATTATCTTGGCTCTTCTTCTGCTCTATCATCATTTTATATAAGCGGAAATTCTCTATAAACTTGAATGTCCTTCAGCAGTAGAGGAGAAAGATCAGATCTGATTATAGGACTGTTTTGCAGAAAGCTTCTTTATGTCCTGTAAAATACTTTTTTTACTGTCTAATGAAAGAGATTACCTCTCCCTGTAAACCTTGTTGATCTTGTATAAATCTAGATGATGATAACTCTTAGCAATGCTACTGCTCCCAAGAATAGGATTTGGGACATTTATCAAAGTTTTACAGGGATTTTATGTTTTCACAGAACCTAGCCTTTACCAATATTTAATCATCTCTCTTTGCAACACAGTAAAAAAATAGATTTATAGAATGTGTTTCTGTTTTGAAAAGGAGAAACCAAGGCAAAGGATTTGCTGTTTTCTTAAAGTTAAGGGGAGAGACCCTTGGTAAAGTCCATTCTCAGTCCACATCACCCATTGACCATGATCTGCCCTGTCATTTCAAGAAAGGAGAGTCTTTAAAGCTATTCTTACATAAAAGAATAGCTGGTAGAGGTTAGGGTTTTATCTGGGTTAGAAAAAAAGTAAGTGATGCAAAGGGGATTAAAAGGATAAATCTCAGTAGATTAGTTTAGCTGCCTATGTGCAAAGCTCAGTGAAGTGTACCTCTGTGGTATGAAAATCAAGCGGTGAATGTGGTGAAATCACTCATATGTGTGCAGTCCTTCTTGAGATCAAGAAGTACAAAGCAGTATAAACACTGAATATTTTATTTTCAAAATATCATCTGAAGTTTTTCTATTTTTATGGAAGTATTTTAGAGTTTACACAAGCAGTCTAAAAGGGCATACAATAACATTTTTGGGAAGTTAGAGCACAGCAGTACAGTTCCCATTTCTTATTTTTACTATTAAACTTCGAAGGTTTTTTTGAGGAAGGAAGGCTATTTTACATATAATGAAAAAAAAATAGGTTATGAGTACTCTTACACTACGTACTATGCCTGAATGGGATGGCAGGAGGCTGCTTCTTAAAAAAATAGAATTCTATCAAAACCGATGCCACTGTAACTCCAGGAAAAATCTTGATGCCTGAAGCGTGTGAAAACGCATCTAAAGCATCTAGAAGTCCAGGAAGAAGTAAAGCTACCCCTGCTCAAAGCCCAGTCTTGCCATGCAAGCAATGGTGCAACTCTGCCGTTGTATGCCCTCGTGTGATTTGTACTAGGAGAGAGAGTGATAGCAGTTTAGGCTTTCTTTCTCCTGAGTATGTCTTTTCCTTGGCACTCTCCTGAAATTGCAACATGTGTGGTGGTTGTCTGTCTCTGAACTTCTTTCCATGTGCAGCATCCATTACTAATCATTTCAACTAAAGTTTCAGCCAGAACACACCACGTACAGCATCTGAATGTCACCACATCCTCTCTCTACACTGCAGTACACTTTATGTAAATTAAATTGAGGCAGGGGAACATTAAGTATCTTGTTTAATTTGCTTATGTGCATAGAAAGAGAGTCTGCAATTTGCCAAATCCCAATCCTCTCTATAGCTTCTGTGCAGTCATTCTTTTCTAAATCTGTACATTTGTGCATTTGCAAGGAGGGAACTTTATGAGTTTCCATTACACTCATCTTAGGGAAATCCATCCAGACATCAACTGTGTGAAGAAGCAGCATGTATGTAAGCAATTTCTTTTCTACACTAGCACCCTAATATAGCAGAGTTATCAAGCTGTATCATACCTGTAAAGCAAGTACATTGCCAGTTTTCCAGTGGAAAGGCACAACTGAAGCAGTTCAGGAAAGAAGCCGTTATTTATTTGTATAATATAAGATGTAATGCTTGCTAAGAAATGTGCATTGTCTTGCTGGTAGTTAACAGTTCCTTGGTTTTGCTTAGGACAATAGACAAGTTGCTACAATGCATTTAAGAAACTGCATTTGAAGTGCTGTATCAAATTTTTTTTTCATCTCAAATCTGAATTGAAAAATATTTCAAGGTTCTTAAAATATAGAAGATATCATTTAATTGTCTTCTGGACTTTAGCATGATTAGCTGTGGAAAATCAGATCTGTGAGTGTTTTAGAATAAAATTATTTTTCATGGTTGTTTATTTCTGTTAAATCCACTGTGGTATCTAATTCCTCAAAGTCAGAAAGGAACCAAAGGCCACCTGGAATACTAATACATGTGAATGTGAATGATATCAGAATTAAACAATATGCTAAATCTGTCCTTTCTTGGCTTAATTGCTTGCTGGATTTACATGCAGTCAGGGTAACAGGAACTATAAAGGCATTTAATTTTAGTTAAGAATACTCATAAATATTTGAAAACAGATATTTATTGCTGAAAGACAAGGCATAACAGCTTAAGCACAGTGCTGATTGATTTATCTGTGTAGCTCTCTGATTGGAGCTTGTTTGCACCTGACTAGCTCAGAGCACAAGTATACCCTGTGGGACTTGCCTGCCCTTACCTCTCTAGTGTGTGTGGAGAAAAAGCTTATCTATTTGCCTTTGCTGCAAGTGGCAAAACTGTTTGGTAAACCTGATTCTAGCTTACACTGTTTTTCTAAAGAATACCTCCCTGCTCATCAGAACTTCATGACTGATGAAGCCCTAAGATAATTGCCGTTAACTTCTATAACTAGTGAAACTTTGCGTATTGGCTCCAGACAAAAAATGCTTTTCAAATTCAGTTTGTGTTTTTAACTGAAAGTCTTATCCCATTTTGTATGGTCTGTAATTAATATTGTTTGCTATAGAAGCAGTTCTTGGTCTCCAAATGAAAAACAATTTTAAAATACAGATTTTGAATGTGATTGGAATGTTAAAATGGTAGTAAAAATGTGTACCAGGATAACTGAAAGACAAGTAAAAAATCATACCTCTTATTAATATAAAGTATTAGGAAGCAGATATACTGAAAGAGGTATGTTGTTCATAATGTAAATAAAATGATCAAGAGAAGAGAGCCCTAAAGCAAGAATATGTATCCATCAGCGTGTGAAGTTCGTAATTTATTATTATGTGGTTTTACAAGGCTTACAGATCTCTCATTACAATGTTTGTCCTTTCACTGGTTTAGCCTTCAAATTATCCCTTCTGAATGCAGAATACATCAGATTGGATCAGTTTCTTAAGACTCTGTATGCGCTTCTATGGTAAGAAGTTTTTTGTTACGGAAGAGACTTGGTTATGATATTGCATTATTGCCTTCCATAGGAATGTTTATGTCATCAAAACCAATGACGGTGTTACTTTCTATGCAGCTACTATTTTCTGCTTGATTTTAACTTTTGAAACACTAATTTTTGAGGAGTTCCATATATTTCTTTGTGAAAGTTTTCCAGATTTCCACTGTATATTTTAGTGTTCTTGTTCTTTCTGGGCTCTCCGTTGGTTCCCTAAGTGGTCTTGGTTGACTGTTGAAGAATAGGAAGGTGTTCATGTTACTGCTTAGAGTACGTTACTTGCACATCAAATGTAAAGCAGACATGTAAACAGGCCAGTGTTCATTCTGAATGTTACCAAGGGAGTGTGTTAATGTTTTAGGTTTTTTACAACCCTGCAGTGACTGAGACTCAATCCCTCAAATTGTGATCTCTTAACCAGTATATAGCAACTCCAATTAGATTCGCTCAGGGCTGAAGAACATCTCAGACTGTAACAAGGTCTCCCAGGACCACTCATACCACAGATGCTGTAGTCATATTTTCTCATTAGTTCCCTTCAGTTGTCACAAATGTGATTTTCCAATGTTTTTAGAATTAGACCAAAACCATAAAAGTCATGTTTGTATATAGAAAAGAAAATTACTTTCCGTAACTCAAAGGGTCTTTTGTATCTTTTCTTACAGGCAGAAACTTACATAGTTTAATTCATTAACATTAAGCTTTTACTTAAGTCAAAGAATGTAGGGATCAGTTGGCTAACAGAAGAAAATTAGCCGATTTTGAATGACTTCTAGTTTGTCATTTTTGAAACTATGCTTAAGCTCTTCCATTTTGTATTACATCATGCAAAGTCATAAATCTTGCCTTTGTGAATTCATAGCATGGGTTTGTATGTGGGAACCATCAAGATGATGGGCCTAAATTTGAAGTAGACATTTATATGTCTCAGTCATGCAGTTTTGTTATTTTTGAAGAAGAGACTTGTTTGCAGGGAAGCTTTGTACTAGTAAATCTTTGTACACTTAATTAATTTTTCTGGTCGTGTATACAGAGCAGGTGGGAAGAGCAGTATATGCAAGTACGTGTTATTAGACAAATTTCCATTGTTCCACTGTAACCCAGATTGAGTTTTTACTGATATTAATTGCTGGAATTTTAGCTATATTGTAGTTATATCCTTTTCTTTTGGGGATTTTTTCTTTTTTTCAAGCAGGAAGACATTTTTATGAATTACTACAGTAAGAGGAAATCTTAAGTTTGTTAGTCTCTGAACATAATGATCATTGGTATGTTGGAACATTGGGTTGAGTATCACAGTGCTGAGCAAGCTCTAGTTGACTTAAAAACATCTGTGGTGTTGTAAGTCTATTTTGTATTAAAAATATGGTTTTAGTTATATTCTTGGTTTCTGAAATATTGTTTGATTGGCTTGTTTATGTAAAATCAATTTCTGCTCTTTGCCTTTTTCTTGCTCCCAATTGCGCTTTCATAGTATGTGTAGTCTCATTGCAATTTCATAGTGTAAGATACTAATTTCTTACTTTTTGAATCAAATACAGTAAAACTGAATTGCATGTCAGTCTGTCTGAGAACAGCACTCCTAAAATATTGCATAGATCTAGGGAAAGCTTGGCATAAGAGTTTGTTAGATAATATTTTCAGGTTTATTGAATAAGCAGGTTTTTCCTAAAGTAAGTATTTCCTGTTCTTTGTTTTGTTACTTTCATGTGTTACATGGTTCTAAGTAATACTAATTCACAAAGTAAAAAGTGAAGAGATTTTAGCTTTGGCCAGATCTGATCCAGACTTGTATATTACCAAAGCTCGGGTTATAGTCTTTTTCCTTTATTCCTCGGCTAATGAACCCTTGTCTCATTTTTGGTAATAAGTTCTTTTGATTGTGAAAATTACTTTTCTTCCTGGAAGAATGTTTGTATTTTAACACATTTGAGGTAAAAATGTAAAAGAGAGATGTGTCCAAGAGTCATCATCTTAGCTTCCTGACAGATAGGGGTTAGTCCCCAAAATTGGGGGGCTCAATTATGTGTTTCACTCACTTTATCTGCCTCTGCTTTAAATAATGCCTTTACTTCTCTTAGTGTACTAGTATTATGCTGGAATGTTTGGGGTTAGGCTTCTTTGTTGTCTGATTCAGCAACATCATAAATATAGATACTTCCAAAGATAGATATGGCAATAACCTGATATAATTTTGATGGATTATTGCAACATAATTAACATAACTTGATCCTTGCTTTCTAGAAAAGGTTAATTTCATTTTCTTCTTTTAACCTTTTCTTTGCCATCCTGTTTAACAAAGATTAAAAGGTAAAAGTAATAATGCACAACTACTCTCTTATTTCTTTTTCTTGTAAAGAAATCAGTTACTAAAAATTATGTATTGTGCAACCCTCAAAAGAGCAGAGGCTTAGGAGGCCATATACAAGTCTCTGCAAGTTGATTTACATCTGTAGAAGAGATAATAGACATTAAACCTGAAATTAGATTGACTAATGCAAGTTATAGAAAGCAGACAAAAAAATTATTAATTCAGTATTCCAGCTATATTTACATTTTTTCTTCTCCAAACTAGATGTATCACTACCTCATTCTATTAGATGTTGGGTTATTTCAATACATTCAAAAAAACCAAAATGAAATGAGGGAGTTAAAGCTACCTCTTTTGGCTTTTTTTTTCTGTTTAATGGAAATAGCTAAAGGCTAGCAAGGTTTTCGTTTCCCATTAGAAGGAAGTAAATAGTATTTTGACTCCAAGATGTCACTAAGAACAGGATTGGAGTTGCTGAAGCCACTTGAAGAAACTGAACCCTTAGAGCTGGCACTGTCTGGAAGGTTTAAAGGATATAATTATAAAGGCCACACAGGCAAATACTTTTGTCCTTTGCTCCTGCAGTTAAGTGACTGATTGCATCTAAAATTTCTTCTCAAACACTGCATTTCTAGCACTCTTTATTTCTTAAGACAAGCTTGAAACACCTACTGGCACCCTTATGAGAGGGGGGAAACTACAACTTCCTTTCTTCACGGTTGACCCAATTTTGTTTGTTGCCAGAGAATGGCCAGCACCCTGACATTAAGTATACTAGGATGCTGAAGGGAGCAGATGCAGATATGTCTATGTACAGATAATACAAATTTGACCCTGAATCATTAGAACTTTTTTGTAACTGAAGTTTTAGGGAAAATTATGTAGTCTTTTATGTAATCTTGACTGTCTGGTGGTGGTATTGTTAGACAGTGATTGTTATATTGTATTTTTCATTAATTAGTTGCCTCTCAGTAAATAAAAATGGTCAGATATAGTTTAAAAATTTATAGAGTCATTAGATAAAACCTTCAAAATATTTTTCTAGGTTCAGATTTTTTATCCAAGGTATGAAGTGTTTCGTAATCTCAGTACTCTGCTGAACTGTATGTGTGGTAAGAATCAATAAAAGCTTCTTTTAACTGCAACATCCATTCACTTTTCAATTACATCGTATTTGCTGAAATGTCTAAGGAACATACTGACTAATAAAATACAGGATAATGATTTTCTATTTATGCGTATTTCAAATATTAGCAATAAAATCTCATGATTAGGAACTATTTTTCTGGAATAAATAGTAAAAAATCTTGGTTGATCTCAATAAACCAGTTAAGAAGATTAATATCTTGCTCAAATCATGTCTTACAGGAGCAGAAGTTTCTCAAATACACAGAATGTGTTTAGTGCTTTATGTCTTACCTGCTTTTAAGGAAAATAACCTGATGAAAATGTGTATTTCTGAGTTTAGATTATATTTAGAAACATAGACCTGGTGTAACTTCTAAAATAAAAATAACTGTCATGCTTGCTGATTTTCTTAGCAGAGAAGTTATGGGTTTAAGCAGGTGTAGAATCTGGAGGTTGACCCTGGTTTTCTTCCTTGTCACAGGTTACCATGTTAAATATTTCTCTCCTTTCTTTGTGTTTTCATAAAGTAAGGCAACCTTTTCCCAATGAGAAACATTGCAAAAATTTTCTAAATATTATGCTTTCTCAGTGTTAAAGGGTTGAAAGTGGTAAAGTAGCTATGATTAAGGTGCTTTGTCTGAGACATGTTGTTTTATTAGTAGTAATGAATTTTTGTTCTAGATTTTTGAAGAAGGAAACAGAGAGGGAGCAAATAGATATGAAGCGCTATCATTCAGCTGTATTATTGTAAGCTATGACAATTAGGTGGTTGCTTTTAAAATCTAAAATTGGCAGCATGAACAGTTAAATCAGATTGGACGGTAATCTATTGGTTGTGGTGAAGTGGAGGAAAAGGGTCCCTAAGGATATAGCTGTATTTTCCAAAAGTTACAGCAAATCCAGCAATACCTATTTTGTTTCAAAACTGGCAAGTAATGTAATTTTTTTGTACTGTAAGGGGATTGATTTAAAAGGCAAGGTAAATGATCAGGTACCTGATCTGAAAATTAAAGAGGGATATATTGAATCAGAAGAAATTCTTACAATTTAACTTAGAGAGATGTAGAGAATAGCACAATAGTCATGCTACCTGATCTAATGAACAGTGGTGCATTTTATATTGATGGGACTGAAAATATATTTTATGAACTATTTTTGAGCAATACACAATGAACAATGCAGTTGTAAACATAACATTAATATAGACTTGGCCACAACTGCATAATAAGCTCCTATTTTACAAGACAGTTTTAATTTTTATACTAATTTACTTGTTTACAAGAAATCAAACAAGGAGATTAACAGAAAAAAGCATGTGTTTTTAACAGAGAAAGACGTATTTCATTGTGGTTTCATCATTAAGTGTGACAAGGCAAACAAATGAGCTGTCTGCTCATCTATACAGGCTTCTCTAGCAACATATTGGAACATCAATGTCTCCTGCAGTAATCACTGAAGAAATACAAACATCAACATAAAATAATATTTTCCTATCTTTTGTCCTCATTACTATAAATACACAGAGTTCATGCCTAGGTGAAAATGCTCAAAGCTTCAATCTCGCAATATAAACTTTCCAAAGTTGCACAGTTATAAATAAATGTGGAGATTCACATTTGTATTATTTTCCAAAGGACTTGTTTGTATATATTTCAAGGAACTCACATATTCAAAGATTTACGGGAATATTGATATATAAGCCTTCAGTGTAAAATAATACTTTTTTTCCAGTGTATATAGTTAGCCATACACATTTTAAGTGAATTGTATGGAACAATTTGTAAAATGCAAAAATTGAGATACAGAACATTACACTTGTGGATTGTGCTCTTGCTATTTAAAAATGATCTGTTGTGTTTTAACTGTGATTTTACTATATGTGTCTTCCAGATGTGTGGAGGTGATTGCCAAAGAAGGCCAGAACCTGAAAGAGCTGTATTTAGTATCCTGTAAGATCACTGACTATGGTATGTAATATACCTATATCTATGGTTCTGTGAAGATTGAGCTCTTCTAGCCTTGCACAGGAACTCTTATAAAAGTGTTGGAAATGTATAGATAGAAATAATCAAAACTTCTATCCATAAGAATAGGAAACGTACAAAAAGTGTTTGACATGCTTAAAAATACCTGTGGTTAGAAATATGAAAGTCATTGTATGCATGTGCTGCAAAGTGCTCCTTTTGGAATTGACAGTTACTGAGCAGACTGGGTGGAGTGCCCTTTGAACTGTCCTGGAGACCAGGAGAGCAGCTGAAAGAAAATCCTAAAATAAATGTGCATTTCTAGATGCTGTAAAAACATAACAAAGCAATTAGGAGTGTGGCTTGATTGCCTAAAATTTGAATGAACTTGATGATCCCTTAAAAATGTTTTTATGATAAAATAGAGAGGAACACCTTAGAAATTAGGCTTTCTGTCTGACAGGCCACGTAGAGAGACAGAATTTGTATTTCGAATAGGTAAACTTCTTAGCACTTGAGTGTGTTTGCAGAGACTGCTTTGATTTTTCTTTTGTTTTTTTCAAAGAAGATACTGACCTCAAACACTTATTTCGGCAATAAGGCCAAATTCTCCGGTGTCTACCTCCCACTTAAATGCCTAAATTTCAGTACGATTTACAAACTGCGTCTCTGAGATGTGCATCGCAGGTCTTCTGATTATTTTGTTTGGCATTTCATTGTTTCTTTTTGCTCCATAGCTTTTATAAAGAGTTACTATGTCAGAATGATAAATCACCTTTCCAGTGATCTCCTTCAGATTTTGCACTTCCGTGAGGTTTGCATGGGTGCATTCAAGGGCACACTGGTCTGCACAGTTCAGCTCTGCTCATGTCTGCAATATTTGAACATGAGCTCACAATACTGCTGTAGCACCTGTAGGATCTGTGGGGCATGACAGAGGAGAGGGAGCATGAGGGCATCTATTACCGTTTTCTCTAGTCTGCAGTTGTTTGTACTTCTATGAACCGATCTTGCCAAAGCTAAAACCAGATTTTCTTGGCTTGACACCATTTGGCAAAGATGAATTTGTAAATTTGTTAAATGGGAACTGTCTGCTGGAAATTGAGTGAAGGGAATTATGTGTAGAACACAAAGCAATAATGAATGTGCTTCTTGTCAATGCTATAGTGTCAGAGGTGCAGGACCTCAGCTGGAAGTGAGACTGTCCGTTTATGTATTATAGATCTACTCTCTGTACTTTTGTCCCTTCTGACTTCAACAATCCATGTAGAAAGAATTATCATGTGAATAATGGCATACATGTGTTGAGGATCAGTAACTTCTCAAACTGATTTCAACCTTCATTGGCTGCAGTTATTGAGAAGAAAACAGGATTCTCCCAAAAGTAGTGAAATACACACTGAGAAAAGACACTGAAGATAGGGGAAATCTTGCTTGTGAAAGAATGGAGAGATGGGAAAGGACGTGTCCACGGACAGATGAAAAGTGGAAATTGTTTTTCACAGAATGAATGAATGGTGAATATATGTAGTCCTCTAACCTGAGCTTTTGCTGAGTTCTATAGACTAAGGCTCAACTGTTACTAATGTGTTGTATGCTGTAGTCAGTCAACATTATTGCAGTTAGTTGCTGGAACTTGGAGAACATTTTCAGTTGATGGTGTGGATACTATGATTTTCTATTCACCTAAACAGTATGCTAATTACGCTAATAAGAATCAGCAAGATATCTAGCAAAACAGCTGTGATACTGACTGATTTTTGATATATCGATAAGACTAACTGATTATCGTTATAATCTTGAGCATATCTCATCATGCCAGCCTGACAAATATATTCATCTGTTTGTGATATCTGAGCTGAAAGCACAAAATAAACTGTAGCAAAGTAGAATATATAAGCATAATTTATGCTTTGTAAGGAAGTCAAAACTTTTCCTTAGATTAAAACTGTGATAGCAAATTATTATTAATTAGTTTAACAAGTGTGTTGTGGGGTGAAACCAGGCTTCACCCTTTTCCTTTCTTCCTTTTTCATTTATTTCCTGGTACTTCACTGGAAGACTTTCCCACACTTGTTTCCTGTGCTGTTTAGTTAAAAAAGTGAGCTACTTACAGTGCTGTGAGCTCAGTTTGTTGTTGAGCTTCCTTTATCAAAGAAACTGCCTCTCTTCTGCAAAGGACAAAGAGTGTCCATTCTCTTTCTTAGAGCCCTCATGTCCGCTGCATCTTTGCATTTGTGGCAAGTAGAGGAAATAGCTGAGAATTGTGTGCCTGACGTCTTGTGGGATCATTCAGGTGGTCCTCTGTGGGCTTAGAAAGACTTACAACTTCACATGCTTAGTTGTTCAGGCTCCACCAATAAATCGGAAGTGTCTGAAGCTCTGTGAGGCCATGACTGGGGGGGAGTATACAGCCATATTACTGCCATAATACTGATTGATAACACTGAGGTTTGAAACATAACTGTCCTTGCTTTGGAAATTAAAATCCTAACACCAACTTTAAATTGTATCTGTACACATTTTCACTGTTCTTTTTAAATATGCTTAGAACTGGTAACCACGCTCATTGCAGTTTGATGGAGGACTGATGCAAGTGTGGAGTACAGATGAACAATTTTTAAAGTCTTCTTTAAAACTATTCAACAACAATTTTTGATGCTACAGCAGATAGCGGAGTTTTGACCTCTGGGACAAAATATCTGCGATTTCCAACAGAATTTATAATCATTTGAGACATTAAATAAGCAATAGTAATAAAAATAGTAAATGCAGTAAATGAAATAATTGCTTCAAAAGCTGCTACTGTTGCCGGGCAGTTAATATGATAGGTATGTATACGTAAGGTTATTTCATGTACTCTGTCGAAGACTGTGGAATGTGAACTTCACTAATTTTTTTTTATTTCATTCTTTTGTTTTCTGATTTCCACAATACGACAGTATGCAAACCTACCAGACAGACATGCTTATACTCTATTAGTATTTTTAAAACATCAAAATATTTTTATTTTGAAGCCTAAAAGATTAATTAAAAACCCTACACCCTGATAATGTAGCCATAGGGAGCATTACTTTCTCTGACATTTTGCTGTCCAGAAAAATGTTTTCTTGTATTATAGAAAAAGACAGACAGGAGAGGATTCCAATTTGTAGAATGATTCCTTTATTTATGTTTGTCTAGCATACTTTTCTAAAATTCTTTTTTAATTAATGGTATTTGTTACACTGTAACGTTCCAGGATGTTGAAAATGAGTTTAAGAGTTTCTTTACATCCAGGGCATTATTAAATGCTAAATAATCAGTAGAATTACCTCAGCTGATAGGAGAGACTGAATTAGTATAATCTTTGAGATAAGCACTGGTTTGGCCAAGAATACAGAGTGAAGTTAAAGCCGACGTTAGTTCCTCATATCATTTTGCCCTTTTGTTAAACAATCATGAATTAAGCAGGCATTGTCAGTGTTATCTTTGAATTTCCTGCCTTTTGTTGATTTGTGTCACAACCTTAACTTTACTTGAACATGGAGGGGGGGGGGTTGTATTTAAGCTTTTACTAAGAACTAGTAGGAAAGCTAGGCTTTCTCAGCTCCGGAGAGACTGTGTGTCAAATGAATTAGGTTGATGTGAAGATGTGTGGCAGTGAGCTAGGGCAGCGAGCACACAGAGCATTGTGTAACCGTCTTTCCAATTTTATGCTCTAGTTCTGGGTTGTATTGATATCCTTAGTGCTGGGATTTTGTTTTAAGTAATTTATTGCTTAGAAAGTTTGTAATGGTGCAGATTGCTATGAGTTTGAAACACAAAAGTAAGATGAAAAGATTTGGTGAAACTAGCGCTTCTTACCAGTAATGAAAAATACAGGTCTCTGATGCCTTACTTCCACTTTAGGAAAATTGTAAGACCAATGCTTTTTTTCTGTACGTGCAGAAAGTCAGTTCAAGGCAAGCTTTAAATTGTAGGCTTCCAGTAAGAGGAAAAAAAAAAACCCACAGAACAAATGAAAACAACTCCTAAAAATCCAAACATCAGTCCCCCCAAAAAACTTTTGAAAATAGTTAGGAAGGAAGTTTTTATTCAAAATCAGTGCTTGTAGAGTGCGCCATGAGAAAACATTTAAAAATTTCTGAAAAAAACAAAGTACCCAAACTATCATTAATAGGAGTGCAGTTAGCACAATTCAGGGAGTATGTTTATCTCTTGACTTTACTGTCAACTAATCTGCAGATGATGACAGTTGTCTCTATAGTTGTCTTGTAGAGTTTGCATTACCTAGTAGTTCTGGATTTTGTCTAACTGAAAAAGGCTGTATTTCTAGTTGTAAAGTAATTGTGCAAAATATATCTGGTTAAATGCTTGGCACAAGGACATAAGATGAACTGAGGTATTTTGCTGATACCTTTAAACTTCTGAATATTCTTAAAGAGCTCTCTAGATATGTAGCCTTTTTCTTTTATTGGTGAGCATTCCTTTTTCATATTGCCTCTTCTCATCGTTTACTGATACATTTATTGTCTCTGAGGTCACATGATTTTTTTAAAAACTTGTTCTTGTATGAGGTTGTTGCTGAAGCAAAAAACAAGTTTTAGCAAACTGTAATTGAATTATATAGTTTTTATTTAAGATTATATATTGGAGCAGAGCTGATACAGGTACGTGTCTGGAGGAATAAGATGATGTTTATACTGAGTCAAGTCCAGTTGTCACAAGGCAAAACGTAAGTGTAAGTTGCGTTTCTGTCTTCATAACTGGATTATGGATATTTTTTTGAGAAGTGATATACAGCTAACAATGTTAAAATAGTTTTCCAAGAAGCTGTTAAATTCTCATGGTTTAATATTTAGGCTACATATGCTTTCTATCTTAAAATAGAATGTTTTCTTTATCAGGGTATGAGATCTTCCTACTGAATAATACAGACACATCCCATGAGAGTCACTTGAGTTTTCTTTCAATATTTAGCATTTGTAATGTAAATCATAAAGAATAATCACACTGTGGGTATTTCTTCACAAAAGAATGTTTCACTTTTGCTTCTCACTTGGAATAACAAATTTCTCTAATGCTTGATGTCATCAGAACTATTTCTTTCCTAATTTTAAATACTTTTAAATCCAATTTTAAACACCATGTCTTTTGCACAGTATTACTCAGAAGGAAAAGTACATTTTTTGTGAGATAAATGCAGCACTTATGGATAGAGTGGAACGTGTAGTAAATACATTATTGAATTTAAAAGATTTAATCCTCACATATTACTGGTTCGCAGTCCCTTCATTAATTTATGTAATTTAAATAAATATAGCTTTCGTTTTCTCTTTCAAAATTATTTTGAATTGCTTTTATATTGAGTTCCAAGTTTTTCTTCTTCTAGAATCAATCTTTCCCCTATTATGTTTTTCTGTCCTGTGCATATTTCTTTCTCTGTTGGTCTCTTAAAGACCCAGTGCATGCAAACAGTAGTCACACTGAGAAGTATGTTTATGCTTGTAGATAAATGCACAGATGATCTTTCAAGGATGAGGGCCTCTGTTATCTTTTTCAGTGGTTACGTATGTTATGTATATATGTATGTGTGTGTATAAAATGGTGGTGTTTTGTTATCTGAGTTTGTTGCTATACACCTATGAAAGGAAAAGAATATATATATTGCTTTTTTATAAACTTATTTTTGATTCCTTTCCACAAAAGCATGTTCCCTCTACTTCTTGCTCTGTTACTTAATTATTCAGAAACCTGAGCTCACTCAAGTAAATCATCAAGACTGTTGAAGTTTAGTGTCAAATTTTGGAGTTCTTTGCGTAGTTTTAAGGTTCCTTTTCTATGGATAGCGTGCAACTTTAACTCCAGTCGACTGAAAGAATTGATTACCTGAAGAATCAGTAGGTGGTAAGCAATCAGTACCCTGTTGTATGCATTAATGATACTTCATTAGACAAAATCTCTAGCAGCTAGTTTGTTTGCTTTTATATTAAAATATTCATTCTTTCAGAATTGTGAAGCAAATATTTCTATAGAAACTCTGGTAATTATAAGGATCAGTGAAAGCTTATTCTAGCAATAGAGGCGAATTACAGAGTTTTACGTAGTTTAGCAAAGCAGCAGTACACAGCATAATTTAGTATTCCTTTCTGCATTTAAATAGCATTACAGCTGACGTTGGAGTGTGCAGAGTGAAGATTTGGAGTTTTTTGTTGTATTTCTGAAGCTCTGTACATTTCCCTGTAGCTAGAAGAAAAAAATACAGAGTACACAGCTTTCGTAAGGTCATTTTTCAACTTGTTTTTCTGATTCTTTATATTCTTTTCATATTGTTGTTTCGGTTAGGAGGAGTTGTTCATATACACCCTTGCATGTCTTGACACCTAATTTTACTTCCATAAGGGATCTTGTTGACATTGAAACCAAGAGAATTGTTAATGTGAGGAAAGATAGCTGTATAGTCATGCATTTTGGGATTGGAACCCTATCATCTTCTTTAGTTCTGTGAACAGTGTTGGAGGAGTGAATAGATAACTTTAGTCAGCTAATCCTTGAACAATCTTTTAGCATCATATATAATTCATAACTGTCAAAAAGCAAATTTTCTATTTGTAAGTTTTATCAGTATTCCAAATGTCATCAAAATTCCATGCAGTTTTCTTTAAAAGTTGATTAGAGATACCACTGTTCATCCTCAAGACACATTAAGTGAGATGAATTGCTGCAAGAGCATATTTCTCAAATAGCAGGTTGTTTCAAATCCTTTGTCCAACAGTACATAATAAAGGATTTTCTCTTTGAGCAATGAGATGAGACAAACTTCCGAACTATTTTATGCCATACTAGGAGGTGGGTTGTCCCCCTTAACCTATATCCTTAAAAATAATGTAGTATAATACCCAGTTGGAGGAAGACAAATGTAGATGCACTTCTGAATCATCAAGATGAACAGAGCAGAAGCCTGTGATTTGTACCCAGTTTTTTCCCAGCTGGATATGTTCTAAATGTGGAAAACAGAGATGTGTTGTACTTCAGGTTTGATTTGTCTTGTAGAGACATCCACAGGTACTGTTGTTTTAATTTAATTTCTTCCATGGGAAACTTAGTGTTTGAGTGTTATTTCAATTCTTTAGTGACAAACTTGGCAGTAGTTTATCATTCATAATAAAAAGTTTAATTATGTGCTTTTTTATCTCTAGAGAGAGGAGCTTCGGTTAATCTTTGGAAAAATGCACCTCATTTCTGAGTACCAATACAAAAAATACGTTTCTCATACAACAAAAATTGAAATGGCCACAGTCTCTGCCTGTGTTGCCAGAAACACTTTTGCAGGTTCTTTTCTTTTGCTGTATTTACTGTGTTTGGAAACTATATTATAATACTGAAATTTCATTTCAACCAGGACCGAGCTTCTGTTCTCTTGTGATATTTGTATTTCCTGTTTTATATGACATTTAAAAAATAACATAAGGGTTTATTCCTTCAGTGTGCATGTTAATAACCCCTGTATTGAAAATGGTGTGCTGAGTGCCTCTTTAATGAACTACCACAGAGCAAAAATATTTCTGTAATTATTATATCTAAAAACTCTATTTTTTCAGCTCAAGACCGATTTAAAGTGCAAATAAATTATTATATATAAATGGTGTAATTATGAACATTAGGGTCATTGCAATTTGGTTTTGTGTTTTTATAAACACACACACAGAACCACCTCCCCGCCCAAGTACCAAAGAAATGTATTGTCATTTTACTTCTTTTTTTACCCTTAATTTCAAACAGTATCTGCTAATTTCACACTGCAATGGAAAATGCCATTCCCAGCAGAACGTTTGATTTGCAGTCAGAGATAGATTTATGTGATAAAAACAACTGTGGAAGTTGTATTTAACATTAATCTATTTCTGGCTTGATTGGAATATAATTTAATTTAAACATTTAAAACTTTAAATATTTTCTGACAAACACCAATAATGATTCACATTAACACAATGTTGCTATAATCCAGTTTTATATTTAATTCATTGACCTTTTGAATTCATTCAGAATTTGCCCTAAATTACTTTACTTGTTGAGTGGCAATTACCAGTATAATTTTAAAAATCCATACATTAGCAGTATTCAAAATCTTTCTAATAAAACCTAGTATTAATCTCAGTGGGAGTTGTTGAAGGATGCCTGTGATAATTCTAAATTTAAAAGCAACATTTTTCTTAAGTGAGAGAAAACAGAACTCATAAAGGAAAAAAGGAATTTACCAAATCTTCTTCCGTTTAATCAGTTATGACACAAAACTCTGGTTGTGATATGTAATCACACAAGTAAAGAGTTGTACCGCATTTTAAAGTGGCTGTGCCAGTTTGCAGTTGCAGTTGATTTCTTCTAAATTCTAGGAGCCAGTTATATGATCCCTTTTTAATGCACTATAGAATATATTTTAACAAAGTACTTTTTAAAATTAGTATGTTACGTCAGTATTGCCTAAATAAGTGATTATTTTCTTCAGGCAGCATCCATAAGGAATATTTCCAGAGTACTCAAATATGGTAACTGTTGTTTAAACTTCTGAGAAAGAAATACAGCTGTTTCACCATAATTATTCAAACTAAGTTAAGTCTTTCAAAATACTACTTTTTGGTGCTAGAACTGACTGTCTATATTCTATTCTATAACTTCACTTGGCTAGTCGTTGGATTCCGGTATACTCAGATTACTGAAGGAAAGGCTCATTTTGACCATAATCTGACTGTTTGTTTGCCTTAAAAAGATATATAAGGTACTTCATGGAGGTTCTAATAAGGCAATTATTTTGAATGCCTAAATTTAAGAAAAAAACCCCTCTCTGTTCTTTTAATAATTTCTGTAATCTCAAGGATTGCCCTAAGAGACTGAATACCAAGAAACAATTTTTTTCTTTAAATTACTGAAAAAATACTGGTTAAGATATTGATGTAGTTCACTGGAATACATATGGAATACATATAAAACCAAATGGCTAGTATCACAGCAATATGATAAATATTGGTTTAGAGCCCTATTTTTTAATAGAAAAAAAAGAAAATATGTAATGAAAACATTTTAATATTTAGATATTTTTTAGAATGGAAGGGAGAATATGAAAACAAACTAAATCTATTGCATCTCTGCCTTGTGGCATATTGCAAGGCCTCTTTATGTATATACATGAATAGGTATGTTTTGTTTAAGTATGGCATCTGTGAACCAGTATTCAGAGATCAAGAAATATGTAGTGAATAATTTTTTATTAAATTAGTTTGAAACATGAATTATAAGTCAACAGCAGAAACAGTAATAGAAATTCTACTAACATGGGGGTTTATCAACTTGTCTAAGAACAGCAGATGCATCCAAAATATATTTTATGTAATGTGATGAAGTGGACTGAGTGGTACTTCTACTCTGTACTCCTTTAATTGCGGTGATTCTGGGCTAGCATTTCTGTGCCAAAAGCGTTTGATGTTTACCTCTAAAATGAAATATATAAAGAAGTTCATGTTTTTCTTTGTAAAATATAAATTCTTTCCACATCACAGTACAACAGAGTGTAGAACTGTTCTGTTTACTCATGTAGGGGTTATGATTCATTTCATAAACATATCAAAAGATGAGTAATCTTTGTGCTTTCAAAAATAAATAATTTGACATCAAAATTTTAGTTTGGTCAATTTAAAAGATTTGATGATTTTTCTATAAAAAACCTTAACCACCAGTAAAACACAGATCTAACCACAGTAATGTATTTGTGGGAAGAAGAAATGTATCTTATTTTTGCATTTGAAATTAACCTAGAACTTAATAAAATTGTAAATCAACACATTTAACAAATACGCAGAGGAAGAACTTTCTATTTCTTTGTTAGCCAACCAATGGCTTTTCTATCAGGAGCTTTTTATGCTTCATATCACATTGAATTTTTCCTTAGGACAAAATCACTTTTTTCTCTGTTTTCTTTTAACTTATTAACTTATTATTTAGAGGAAAAAACTTAAACTTTGTGAATTAATTATATTTACTTTCTTTCTGCAGTTACATTGAAAAATCATTAAAGGTCAGTGACAGCATTGCCTGTAGCTTTGTTTCAAACCAGTGGGTTTTGGGGGGAAAAAAACTGAAGTCTTGTTTTGGTTGTTTTGATATTGCTTTATTTTCATGTTGGTAAACCACAACTTCTTTAAGTTTCATTTTATGTTGAAAGCAAACACAATGAAGAAAACGACTTATATTTGATCAGCCATGCAGGTTAAAGTTCTCTAACGTCTTATCCTACTAGCTCTGCTGGTAGCACCTCTGTTATGTAAACTGAAAGAGAAGATCATAGTACTTACAGGTGCTTCTTAGTAAAAGGACACATAGCATAATTAACTTAAATCAGTTGCTGACCTGGTGCAACAAATCCCAGTGTGTGTATTATACATCTCCAACAGTCCTCTCACTTTTCATCTGAATCCCTGCTCTTTCCCAAGAAGCAGAGGTTTGTACCTCTTTTGATCAATGAAGTGGAAAACAGCAGTGGAATGTAACCTTTACCGTTAGTCTATGGCTGGCTCTTTCTTTTCTTCTACCACCACACAACTTTGTTGTCTGACTTAGGGTATCAGTATTTCTTGATTACTGTTAAGGGGGAACAAAAACTGAGTAGTGGAGTTTGGAACTTATTTCCAAACCCAAACCTGGGGAGTCTGGGTCTTAATTAATCACGTCCTGTGGTGTTGCTGTACATAAGTTTTAAGAACTTGGTCACACAGAAGAACCCAAAACTGCTGATTGGGAACATGGTATCCTTCAGGGTTTTGGGTACTCTAGATGGCCACTACATGGGAAGTTATCTGGAGCTGCATTTTTAAGAAAAAATGAGCACAGTAATATATTTAAAATTTTACTCCCTTTGATTTGTGCATTTTAGTTACATCATGTTCGTCAATCGGAGTTAAGGTGGCTGGTGTGTTTTATATTGAATTTGGTGGCACTGACACATATGAGTTCTTTGAGCACTTGCACTGGAATGACTCCGTGGTAGACTTTGTTCTTTTTTTCTGGGTCCACATGGGTCTGTTTAGAACAGGGCAGTTCTATATGCTGATAAAGTGGAAAAACACGTTGAGAGGGAATTTTGAGTGAAAAGCGAGTACTTTATTTAGGATGATACTTTCAACAGCTACTAGTCAATACCCATTTTTTTGTCCGTAAATCCTTGAAGTGACATTTGTCTGTCATTGAAAGAAATAACACCCACAGATGCGACTTGGGCTGCTTAAATAATCTCTTTTGTTTCTCTTTGGTAGTTTAGGAACAAATCAGTTATTTATTTTTCCTAGATGTCGTTCAGCAATTTTATGTAAACAGAACTTATTTTCTCTATCATGCTGTGTTCTTTTCAGATAATTAAAGAAGGAGGATTAAGAAACCATTCCGATCAAATGTTATTACTGAGAAAAAAGACAACAAAAAGAAATCTCTGTTGTATTTAGTCAATAAATATACAAGTACACCTTGAAACTAATAGATTGCAAACTGAAAGAAACCTAAATCATCGATGTCTTGTTTCCCCCTGCAATCCATATTTTCTTACGAGCTATAATTTATGACCAGTGAGGTTTTGCAAAAGAAGCTAAAAGATACAACAGCTTTGTATCTGTACAAAATCTTTTTGTGATCTTAGGTAGAGAGATTTACCAGCAGCCATGTGTTTGCATTTGTGTGCATTTTAACATAACAGCACATGCATGTACAAACATGCACACAGCAAAAAAATACCTTGGATGAATGCTCTTTGTTTGTATTTGTTTCTTATATAATCAAAAACATTGCCTTTAGAGTACAGAAATAGCACACATCTTCCAGGGATGTCTTTAAGGGAAAAGAAACATGATTAAATAGAGATTTAAAAGGTTTTTTTTACATATTTGACTTATTTATGATGCAGTTGAACATTTTGTAAGTCAAGTACATTACTCGTGAATTTTTTTACATGCATTCCTGTTTTGTTTTTTCTTTAATCAAAATAAAAAGGTCAACAATGTAGTCTTTATGGTAAAATAAAGTACAATTTGATTACTTTCCGCTAACGCATAATACCATTTAATTTGATTTTAGGAAGAGGATGGACTCTAATGGAAGGGAAATGGACTGTATAAATTAGCTGCGCCCTCTTATATTTACCTCTGTTCCTGCAATTGTAAATATTGCTGCTATTGCCAGACAAAGAAATAATAATACTTGAACTGTAAACAATTTTGAGAAATATATATAAAATGTGCAGGTGCAAAACCTGTTTCAGATTTACAAAGTGCCTGAATCTCATTGAGATATCTAACCACGCTGTTGTATTTAAAAAAAATAAATCGAATTAAAGGTAATACTGAAAGCTGTGGGGACTAGTCATATAATCCATCACACAAGAACACAGTTCCCAAGTTTATGGAGATTTAATTAATTATATGGATCATGAGAAAATATTGGGTGTTTAAGATAACATACAGAAACTCTGCAATACTCTTTTGTTATAGGTACACATAGCTCTTTCTTTAGATGGGATAAATTACCTATCCACCCATCTATGCTTTGTTCCTTATGTAAGATGCTTGTGATTCTCTAATCATCATAGTTGCAACTCTGTGTGTTGTCACTCATTTGATTACCAAAGATTACCTCACAGTTTGCAGATAAAAAGTCCATAATCTTGAATCAAGATTTAACAAAGAAGCATTTGTGTAGTTCCTATGGGAAGTGGCTTAGAACTGCACACAGAAAGTTAAGCTTATTACTGTACTTGATAGTGGAGCTACTGACAGCTCTTTTGTTGAATAAGAGTTGGCGCACATCAGATTGTGGAAGATGGAAAGTCTTGTTGGTTTTTTTGGTGACATAGACTTTAAATCTTGAACAACTGATGATACCATGTAGGGAATAAAAGCAGCTTTAGATGTATGGGAATGAAAGCAAAAGAATTCAAAATAAAACCAATCAGTCACAGCAATAACACATGCAGCCATGGTTTAGGGAAAAAAAATCTTAAAGTTTCTTGCTGTCAGCTGGAACCTTGATCTGTTCTGGAACTCAGAAAAGATTCTCTCTGCTTTTCAAAGTTTTTATTGATTATGTAAAATACTTTCAAATTCTGCTACATCAAATACAGAGTTTATGGTAACTTCTGACTCCATATGTGGTCTAGAGGCAACTTTGATCAGTTTTGGAGACAATAGCCTTCACCGTTATGTTCCAGAATCGGAAAAAAACAATCAAGTGTCAACTTTGGCCTTTGCACATACTGGATGTATACTGCTGAATTTCTATTGCTTTTTATAGGGCTTGCTACTGTAGGTGCCCTCTTACCTAGACCTGGCCTCTCTTCACTTTCCTAATGTTTTCATAAGTGTAGAACATGTTTTTTCAATCTCTTCCCAAGTTGATAGCCAAACCACCTTTTCTCTGAGGGGCCAAGCCTGGACATGAGCCAGCAGTGTGCCCAGGTGGACAAGGTGGCCCACAGCATCCTGGCTTGTATCAGAAATGGTGTGACCAGCAGGAGTAGGGAAGTGGTTGTTACCCTGTACTCAGCACTGGTGAGGCCACACCTTGAATACTGTGTTCAAATACTGTACTTCACCATGTACCTCATGGTGCTGGAGCATGTCCAAAGAAGGGCAATGAAGCTGACTGAGGGTCTAGAGAACAAGTCTTACAAGCAGTGGCTGAGGGAACTTGTATTGCTTAGCCTGGAGAAAAGGAGGCTGAGGGGAGACCTCATGACTCTCCAGAACTACCTGAAAGGAGATTGTAGCGATGTGGGTGTTGGCCTCTTCTCCTGTGTAAAACAGAATCACAGAATCATATGTTGGAAGAGACCTTTAATATTATCAAGTCCAACCATTCACCCTCCACTGCCAGGGTCCCTAAAGCATGTCCCTCAGTGCCACCATCACGTCTTTTTAACAATTGCAGGGATGGGGACTCCACCCTTTCTCTGGGCAGCCTGTTCCAGTGCCTCACAACCCTCTCTGTAAAGAAATTTTTCCTGATACCGAACCTATATCTCCCCTGGTGCAACTTGAGGCCATTTCCTCTCGTCCTGTCAAGTGTTACCTGGGAGAAGAGACCAAGCCCCCATCTCTCTACAACCTCCTCTCAGGTAGTTCTAGAGAGCAATAAGGTCTCCCCCAAGCCTCCTTTTCTCCAGGCTAAAAAACCCCAGGTCCCTCAGCCATTCCTCATAAGACTTGCCCTCCAGACACTTTGTCAGCTTTGTTGCCCTTCTCTTAACATGCTCAAGCACCTCAATGTCCTTCTTGAAATGAGGGGCCCAAAACTGGACACAGTACTCACGGTGTGGCCTCACAAGTGCCGAGCACAAGGAGAGAACAAGCAATAGGACAAGAGGAAATGGACTTAAGCTGCTCGAGAGGGGGTTTATGTTGGATATTAGGAAAAATTTCCTAGTTGTGAAGGGTTGTGAAGCATCGGAACAGGCTGTCCAGGGAAGTCATTGAGTCACCATCCCTGGAGGTGTTTAACATGTAGACGTGGCACTAAGGGACATGGTTTAGGGGTGGACTTGACAGTGTTAGGTTTACAATTGGACTCGATGATCTTAAAAGACTTTTTCAACTTAAATGATTCTGTGATTTAGTAAGTTACTTCGTGTGGCTAAATATGAAGAATCTCTGCTGTCTTTATGTCCTTATTCTGGATATTATAACAGATGTCCATCTCTACTTTCAGTTTAGAGTGGCATTACAAACTTCAACTTTGCCACACATCCTTGTTGAGCAACCATGTAGTTGAAAGAATAAGCACTTCTGCTGCCTCTCTGTTGTCTTCAATGTTTTTTTGTGGTTGTTTTCAAATTAGTTTATCTAATTTGCCATTGTTACCTTCGTATGTACAGGAAATTGTCTTAACTTCTGTAGATTTCAACTTCTTGATCTTCAGATATGCCCTGTGCCCTCAGTTTTAATTTTGTCTCGAAGCAGAAAAATCCCCTGTTCAAAAATATCTTCTTTGTAGTGAGAAAGACACTTGTTTTTTTAAGTTTTCCTTTCATCTCCATGCTCATGTCTAATTTCAGCTTTCACTATTTCACACATTTACCTTTTCCAAGTGCCAGTTTTCCATCTTACTTCTTAGTGTAGGAGGATGCAAAACAAATACTTTCACATTTTAGTTGTGATAGTGACTACGGAAAGCATCTGAAATCAGGTTTTGTTTCTGTTTGCAAACAGCAATAGCATAAAAAGTACATAGTTCTGTGTGAAATATATACTTGAGGATTTCGTGAGTGGAAAATCAATAAACTGATTAAAACTAGATACGGTATTTGTGGTTTCTGTACAAACTCTTGGCATACAACTTTTAGCAGATATCAGAAATATTGTTTATGTCATCCGGCATTTGCAAGCTGTTTTGTGAGCTTCTTGTGAGTATCAAGGTTGTCAATTTTAAAGTGGAATTAGCAAAGAGACATTTTAAAACACTTCCATCTATGCAAGTAGCATCTGAACACCAAGAGAGCAATATTGATTGATGAAATATTTGTTGCTCTGTCCAGAATCTTTGGCACCAATTCCTTGTTCTTACTGAAGAAAGAACAGGCTAAAATTACATAAAACTAAGTTAGGTGGGGAAAATAACTGCATTTGTGGTGGGGATACATAATATACTTGGGGCTGGTTTATGTAATTATGGAAGTATGGATTGCTCTTATAAAGTATAAGTAGTCAGAGTGACATTTTAAAGGGAAATGAAGATTGAAAATAGAAAATGGATATAAAAGTGATGTGATCCAGAAAGCTTACAGATTGATCTGTTAGTCTAATAGTTTAAATAGAGAACTAAAAGCTTCTTTCTAGCTTGATTCATGAACAAAGGAAAACTTAGTACAGGGAGATTTGAAATATTAGGAGAAACTCTCTCCACTGAAAGGAACCTGGGAAATAATTCTCTGTCTGCCAAGGTTCAGGAGACATCTTTTCTGTCCTGTAGGAACAGATGAGCCTCAAACTGTCTGGCAGCAAATAAACAGGGAAAATTATGCACAAAATACATGTCTGTTTTAGACTGCAAATTAGGCAAGCTGACCTGCAAAGTCACCACTTCAGAAAGAAAAATGGACACAATCTAATGTAAGAAGCTTTGCAAATGCATTAGTCAGAAAGAAGTCACCAGGACAGGAATGAAAAATATGAGCAGCAGAGAGAGGGATTTGTTTTCTCTGCTTTGTAGAAATGGGCTTCCTGAAGTTTTGCTTTTGGATATTATAGATGACTAGAATTATTGAAACTTACCAAATCCCTCTCAGCCAGCAAAATAAGTAAGCATTAGAACACATGATGGAAAGAAGCAGACAGTTCTCGTGAAAAGACCATGATATTTTTTACCTGGAAAATACTATTTTCATAGTCTCAGATGTCAGCTACACTGTACAGACACAAAAACCAGTCATTCATCCTGCACAAGCATTTCTCTATTGTCTTAAAAACTGACATCTGTTATTTCCTGCAAAGATCTGCATTAATTAATAGGCCAGGACTCCTCCTTTTTGCAGCTCTTTGGCTTCCTTCAGAATTGTACCAGTTAATGATGAATTAAGTTCTTGTGGTTTTTACACTTGAAAGATAAGGTTGCTTTAAATTATGGGATTGGAAGAACTCTGAAAATTTTTATTCTTCAGGTCTTTGTATCTTCTTGTCTATTGCAGTCGTATCGCAGTTCTGAAGTCCCTATGCTGTGACATAAAAGTCCCTGCCTGCCTGTGACGATTTAGTGGTTGGTTGTGCAAAGTAGAACATTTTGGTCAGTTTCTCGTGTTTTCTTAATGCAGTATATTTTAGTCAGGTTGTTAATTCCTG
>NW_010422559.1:26662-43586 GCF_000710305.1 Buceros rhinoceros silvestris
GTTACTGTATGTTTGACTTATGCTCAGCCTCTCTTCATGTAGGTGATGCAATTTCCTAAACTTCTCTTTTACTGCCTCTAGTAGTAAGGACAAATTATTACCTCTCTCCATTGAGATCCAGAATAACTGTCTACTAAAGGAGTTCATGAAAAATAAGATTCAGTTTGCTGTCTCTATTGAGAGCAATTTTTTGCTTTATATACCAGAGCAGGTCAGAGGGGCAGAATCAACCTTATGGAGAAATAAAGGCAGAGATTGAGACAAAACTTTTGAAGAAGCAAGAGGTATTGAAAGGAAGGTGGAGGAGGGAAGGGAAGAGGAGGTATAGAATGTATGACATGAGTGAAAAAAACTAAATTATGCTTTAACGCATAATCTACCCTACGTCTCTGCTTTTGGATTATGTTCCAATTCTTATTACCTGCTGAGAAATACAGATTCCAAAATTGACTGCTGTCACTTTTCCTTTATGCTACTTCTTTCTAGGAGAAAAAAGGACTAAAAATTTGATGTTTGGGGTTATTTATAGTTCTTGTAACTTAGATAACAAAGTCTATGTCCTCTATTGTTACTAGTACTTTCCATGTGCTATTCAGGGAGATTTAAATGCTTTATGTTCTCCATGTGTGGGACAAGATTGATTATGCATACTTTGAGATGCAGGATAATTGTCTGCTCAAGGAGTTAATGGAGCATAAAGGACAATTACTTAATTCATATCCTGAATTATTTTGCTATAGCTTTCATAGGTAGGCAAACCAGAACTGCAGAGCTATTGTGCATATTCTAGATCAATACTGTATCGTGGACCATCTGCAGGGCAACAGTCTGACCTTTTAGTCACATCAAAGTTGTGACAACAAAATGGTTTAATATCATCTCTTAGTCCTAGTGCATAAAGGAGCAAAGACTTCTACAGGTTGGAATCATAATGATTTTTAAATAAGTGTTTCTGTGTTGTATACACAAATAAGAAGAAAGCCTTTCTAGCTTTCATAAGGAAATCTTACGAAGCTACATGAAAACAAGAAGAAAAATATAAAAGGAAACAGTTAATCAAGTATTAAACCACTTTGTAACATTTGTCACTTGAGGTGCCTGAAAGACTTCTAGTTTGTTGTTCATGGTTTTGTTGTGTTTTCTTTTTATAAACAGCTGTCACAGCATATGCTAGAGTATAGCCTCAATCCTGTAAACAAAGCTTTAAAATGGAATTGTAACCTAACTGGTCAGCAGTGTTTTGATTTCATCACTTTAATATCTCATAGTGTCTAGGAAATACAGATGTATTAAATTGAAAAATGGGATGATGATTTTATCAAATAAGTAGTCTGGTAATTGTGATGAGATGCTTCCATGAATGGAATACTTTCCCAGAGATATACTGATTCTTCAGCAGATTTTTGTCTTATGATTTAGAGAAGTAGAAAAGTGTTTGTTGAACTAGCAAAGAAGAAAGACCAATTTCTAGTATTGTAGGAAACATTTTTCTTACAAATAAATGATCTATACTGAGGTAGCAATTTATCTGGCATTGAAGAAAACAAGCTGTTTTCAGGATTTTTTAGCAATTGAAAAAAATTATTAAAGCTAAATGTCTTCATGCACTGTGTTCACAAAACAATGACAACAGACCTACTTCTGTTTGTTCCAAACAAAGTTCAGGAAGTATCCATGTTCAGGAAAATATTAAAATAACCAACTGCTATGAATAGAGGTGCCTTTAAATGCAAGTTTAACTATTATCTGAAAGTAATGCTTGTATTTGCTAGAAATAAGAATATTGCTAGTTATGTGTGGTGCTTCTTTGTTTATTGGCGTCATTTGTTAATAGCCATATAGTAAGTGTACCTGACCAAGTTACTTACACAGTTCCAGATGATCTGTCTCCTCATGACTTTTTTTTTACTTTATAGATGTTGTTATAAAATGCAGTCAAAGCACTGACAGGTTGTTGGGTTTTTTTTAAAGTGAGGGATAGTTGTTTCAGACAAATGATACAGTTTTCAAGACAAATCTTGTCAAATATTCTCTATAAATATACCCTGTTTATAATTTATATGTAGATATTTTATTGTGGCACTCATAACTGGAACACAGCTTTGCTAAACTGTCAGGATAACATTATCGTTTACAAAAAAATGTCCATCACCATTTTTAGAATACAAACATGTATGAACTAGGTAATCCATTCCCCTCCTTCCATGCAAACATGCACATTGCATGCAGTCACCCCAGGGCTATCTTTCTGTAGCATCTTAAAACTTGTTTGCATAGCTGTGTCCTTGGATATTTTGTCCCATGTGTGCATGATCTCAAATACATACATACAGCTACTCAGTCTTTCTTATGCAAGCTGAAATTCTCCTTTTTGTCTGTATGTATCATGCTTAACCAAGGCAACACCCATCCCACTGATTTTTTATCTCTTATTCTAATTGTGTCATGTGCAGACCATCTATTTAAGTTTCTGCTTGTATTCCTCCATATGAGAAATATTTTCTGGTTTCTGCTGTAGGATATACTGGGAAATATCTAAATGATTATTGTGAATACAGCTCATGTTTCAGTTTCTTGCTGTGGGGAAACATTAAGAGAATCTGCTAAAAGGAAGGCAAAGACTTAAATAAGCAGCTTATGAGCAAACAAGTACAATACACAAATTAGCTGTACAGAAGTTAGCTGCTTGGCAACACCCGTTATTTTAAAAGCATATATAGAGGTTCTGTAGGGAGCATCGTGTCTATTCCTCATATGTAGGAGATTTTCCTTCTGGTAGTTTTGTGTTTTGGTATATATATTTGACCAGCTTGTGCCATTAACTTTGTGTGTACTGCTAATACTATTGCTGTCAGTGGTATAGGCTATAATGATATAGTCTGTCCATACTTACTTATCCTCAGTGCAGTGGCAGTTCATTTTGTTCAGGTGGTCCTTTATGAAAATATGAGTGAAGTGTACATGCAATAGTAGGTTTTTCAATAATACCTTAAAAGCTGCAGAAATAACTTTTCACTTCCACCTTACTAGCCGTCTACTTCTTGGAAGTGACGAAATAATGTATAATACCAATTGATTTTCTATAAACCTGGAAAAGTTGATCTTATGTCAATGAAAAAATAACATGTTAACTACTGCTGTTTGCCACTGTGTATTACTATGTATTCTGTAATATAAAAGCAGAACAAGCTCAAGAAGCCAGACTGAGGTGTTTCCTAGGACAGTCTCTAACATATCAAAAAATGACACGACTTCAGAGGAGTAAAATTGTTCTCCAAGGTAATCTAAGAACAGCTACATCGTCTGTAACTCGTGTACTGGATTTTGAGACAGCTGGCAATGTGCCATAGCAGCCTGATGCCAGAAGTAAATGGCTCATCATTCCTAAACACCCAAACGTATCAGCTACAGAGGTGTGTAGAAATCTTTCAAAAACAGGAATCTGATCACAAGACTGAGATAATCTTTTTTCAATTAGTTTGGTCACCAAACTTTATCAATCATCTTTAAGCTGTCACAGTGAACTTGTTTTGTGTGGATAGACCTAATTTCTTGTGAAACTGGGATGCAGTGGTTTATTTTTTAGTAATCCCCTTTTTGACAATTCTGATTTAAAATTGTCCATGTGGTTAAAAAGAAACCTGACATTTGCAAAAGTCCCAAAGAAAGAATTGGTTTGTACCTCTGGTGTAATGACATGGTGGGTTCTAGTGTTCTTCATGTTAATTGGTTCTTGTTTCATAATAAAGTTAATTTGTTTTAATTCCATGGTTGAATATCTTGCTAGGATGAAGGAGGAAGGCCAATGTGAGGAGAGAGAAGTTATAACTCCTCGTGTCCTAGTCTAAACCACATATGTGTTAACCATGTTCGTTTATTGTCTCAAAAAATACAACATTAGTTGCGTGATATTCAGTATATCAAAGTGAATATTTAACATTAATTTACCAGTGCTTATCAAATATCTGTTTTGACTGGAACTATTTCAGTGAAAGAACCATGTGGAGTGGATATGGACCAAAACTTAAGCAAACATATTACTTTAATTTTGAGTATGTTAATATATTAGTACTTTTTTCCAGCATCTTTTTCTGAAAGAATTAACTCTGATTTTAGTAAAGAAGCAGCATGTTCATATCATTATAACTGCTGCATATATAACCCATTTTGCATGAGATGTGTGCTCAACAGGCCTAACTGAGCCAGAAATTTTATCATGGCCTGTTTATTGTATATTAATTAATAGAGATTTGAGTTTCAAATACAGAACCCTCAGCTGACTTAATCCCATAATACATTAACTACAGAATCCAAGACAAATTCTGAAGTGTCCTAAGGCTAAGTTTGTGATAGTAAGCTATAGCAGTAGGCCTTTCATTTGGATTAGATTCAGAAGGGAGACAAACTGAAATTTCTTGCTAAAATTTAATGTTACAAATTATTGGAATGCTTTGTAAACTTTAATTTTCTTTGTCATGAGTATGCTAACAACTAAGGTAAGTATGTATGGCTCCAGTTATTTCAAGAGATGCCCAAATGATACAATTTCTGCAGATTTCTGCTTCAAGTGTGGAACCTCAGTACAGCTGGGTTCAGTCCTGTAGTTGTGTGCATTAAACCCCTTGAGTCAAAAATGGAGAATATGGTTATGGGAAGAAGTGAGCCTGACAAGTTAATTATAAGATCAGGAACTAGTACTTGTTTTGGGGAAGTTTTAAAATTCATCCTCTCATACTGATACTGCTTGTTACTAACCCTCGTGATGTGCTAGGTGTTGTATAACTGCATGCTTATCATTTAAAAGCAAACATATTAAACATCAAATAATTTATGCCTGATGCAGGTAGAACATAAAGGTGTTTTATAATGGGAAAATGACGGAACTTTAACTGAAGAGGCTGTGCAGGGCATTGGGGTAATTCATCACCTGTTCCGAACATTTAGGCTGTTTTCGGAAAACCATTAAGTATGATAGGAAGATGAATTGCGGTGTATTTCTGAATGATATTATAATCACTATATATGGTAATTAATATCAACTTATAGAAATGTTGTCTGCAGAGTCCATCAGTTGGATAGAAATTTGGAATAAACTGAGGTGGGTGGAACATGGTAATTTCAGAAGAGCTTCTAGTTGTAAAAATACTTTCAGCATACATACAAAAAATATTTTTCTGAACTTCTGATTCCTTTTGATATATTGTAATTTCCTCAAAATTTGTTAAAGTTTATAGCAATGTTTATCATGCTTAAATCTGAACCAGGGACTTTAGTGCTGTAAAATCAAATATCCATTTACAGTAACATAGAGAACAAGATTGCTGTCTAACTAATGATACCTCCTTTGTGAGATCTTTGCATTACTTTCTCTCAAGTGGACAAAAATAACACAAAATTTATTGTTGTCATTATATTCTGCTTTGTTTGAGGAAAGTCTAATTCAAACAAATCACAGAAATACTTAAATTTAACAGGGGATATATCTGTAAGTACATAGTCTATGTCACAAAGACAACTTAAAACTGAAAGTGCAGATACCTGAAAATTATCTCCCTTTTGCTCGCAAGTGTAGCTTCACAAACAGCTGTGTCCAACTGCAGCATGGCTGAGCAATGACACTATGGACACAAAAGACACTATGAGTGTGAATGTAAATTTGTGTGTGGTCTGTAGCCAGCCATCAAAAGATGCAAGAGCACTGCTTTGTATTACATTTTATTTACATTCTTCACAAATTTTTAAGAGACTGCACAGTTAAGCTTCTTTTGTTTGAAAAGGAAAACCGAGCAGCTGAAAAGATGTCCAAGATCTGAAATGTGTCGTCTCCTTTAATATTCTTTCTGACACATGTCACGGGAAAATAAATGAGCCTGGTATCAAGCCCTGAAGTTTTATTAACACTGAGTATTTTGAAATGAAAAGAGAATCTTCAAATAATACATTGCTTTGTAATCCATACCCAAAGAAAAGTTTGAATACAGCAGCCATTTGTCATTATTTTGGTTCAGGTTTTGTTTCTTCCAGTAAGTCCCTACCATGAACTAGTTGTGAGGTACTGCGAGGGCAGCGTTTACGCTTTAATCTACATAAAGCAATAGAATTAAGAATAAAATAAAAACAAAACAAAAAATGGATTGTCGTTGTCATGTTCATCAAATTTTACACTTGGAAAAATCACGTGAAAGTGATGATATCTTAGCATTCATAGAACAATTACTTCATATAACATTTAAAAAGCAGTAGCTTTAAGCTTGAATTTTTGCCATGTTTAGTATTCATTGCAGACTAACACTTTTCTGTTGATCAAAATGGTTAATTATTCTGCACAGCAGTACCAGATGAAAAATATTGCTTTCCCCATGCTAAATGTTTTATAGACCTTTTTGCTTGATATGCTGCAGCACCTGCAGACTTTGGAAGAGAGACTTGGCATTTAGAAGAATATGGTCTTAGTGTCAGAGACTGCCCTCCGCTGGAAAAATCCACGCCAATAATCTAAGTTATAAATTTGTGCAGCATTGCAGCTCATACAAGTTTTGTAGAATTTGCAAGAGTGGGAAATCTAAAACCTTATTAGTTTTAGGCTTACATTCCCACTGCTCCCTGAGCTCACCAGACCTGCCACAGGCACAGAACAAAGAGAAATCAGGGAGAGTGCTTCAGCAGAGACCGTGGTCTGAGCTAGGGCTGGGTATTGTAATTGAAAGTAGAGCATCTTTTGCAGATGCTTTGGTATCATGACAAAGGTAGCTCTGTTTCCAAAGCTGAGCAACCAAAACCGTACTGAGGGGAAGCGAAAGAAGAGTATGAACTGAAAGCTGGAAAAAAAGAAAACCCAGGAGTGACAGAAGAGAAGTTTGAAACTTGGAAATCAGGAATGAACTAGGGAAGGATCAAAACCAGTAGATTGAGGACCACAAGACTGGGTAGTCATCTTGGAGGTAGAGAGAGGGGGGTCTGTGTGTTGTAACAAATATTTCCCAGCTCACACTTCCATAATACAGACTCACAGCCTTGCTGGCTGAAGCAGAAGGAAGCTCCAAGAGTTAAACAGAAAGGTTTGTCCACCCATGCTTAAGGGTGAGTCGGGCAGGAGCTGTTTAAAGAAGAGGAAATGGGCTCAACTGACAGTCAGTCTCAAATGCTTCTGAATCCATGGGACACTCTCCTGTGCCAGCTCACAGGGATTGTGATACCTATGATGAATATGAGATGGGAATGCATGATCATGCAATTCTCCTTCCAGACATGATAATACAACTCCCATCACCTGAACAAACTGGTTAGAGCTGGTAGCTCTTGATGATAATCCTCTGGGGGTATATATATGTGTATACATATGTGTATGTGCGTGTGTGTGTACAGGTGTATATTCTCATAAAATCTCTGATGTGCTCCTGCCTTAAGTACTGTGTGCATTTTTGGGCTCCTTAATGTACAAAGGACATCAAACTATTGGAGTGTGTCCTGAGGAGAGTGACCTGTTGAAAGGTCTCAAAGGCAAGACTTACAAGAATTGGCTGAGGTCACTTGGTTTGTTCAGCTTGGAAAAGACAAGGCTGAGGGGTTACCTCATCAGAGTCTACAACTTCTTCAAGGGAGGCAGTGCAGGAGGAGGTGTTGATCAGCTTTCTCTGGTGACCAGCAATAGGATGTGAGGAAAAAGAATGAAGCTGTGCCGGGGAAGTTCAGGAAGAGGTTCTTCACTGAGAGTGCAGTCAGTCTCTGGAACAGACGCCTCAGGAAACTGGCCATGGCACCAAGTCTGTCAGAGTTCAAGGAGGTTCTGGATGCTTCTAGTCATATGATTTAGCTTTAGGTGGTCCTGCAAGGAGCATGAAGTTGGACTCAACAATCCTTGTGTGTCCCTTGTAACGTGAGATATTTTGTGATTCTATAAATATTTATGAGGTTAGGATGGGTAGTATGTAAAGTGCTGGGTGTCATGAAAGGCAGAGCCTTACTGAGACATGTGCTGTGGAGCAGACACCAGTTCTCACCAAAGGTGTTGGGTAGGAAACAGCAGCTTTTAAGTTAGGGCACCTCTTTGACAAAGGAGTATTGACTCCTGATTTAAAAGCTTCAGGATATTGGAGGATGATAGAGCAGCATAAAGTTGTTGCTATCCTTTCAAAGTGACTTGGATTGAAAGGGCTGAGAATCAGTTACTACCATGTGGTTCTGGTGTTAGGAAATCAGTAAGTGTCAATATGTTGACAGCCAAAAGTTTTCAAAAGTTTTGCCCAATCCTTGATGAGGAAAAGGTTTTTCCTTGTTCCTTGGAAGAGATTTGGGTGTTCACAGTTTAGTAGTCAGATATGTATGTAAAACCACTGTGAGTTATTTAAAGATTTGAAGAAAATGTAGCTTATTTTTTATGTTTTGAAGTTAGAGCACAGCAAATGCCATATTTTCTATATTTTTGTTGGCATACCTGTGATTTGTTTCGGGCACCGTTTGCTTAGAAATTAGGAATAAAACATAAATGTGCAAAAACAACATTTCATTTTTGGTGTTAGTGGTTAAATAAAACTGCTGTGAATGCATGGAATGCATAAGAAAATAAAAAGGCTTATCAAAACATGTTTCATACTAACAGTTCAAACACACTGAAATTCTTAAATCTTTGGCTAGGACTGCATTCACAGTTCAGTGCCTGCCTATTGCCACAGGTACTAAACGATGAATGAAGACCAAACAGTAGGACTTAAAACATGACAAAACAGATCTTAAACTGTTATTTACCTTCTGAAAGGTTTTCTGTTGCTTTTGAGTAAATACAATCCCCATATGAAGAAAGTGGAGAATTTCTTTATTCCCTCATCTTTCCATTATATTTTCCTATTCTGAACGTTAATATGTTGGTGCAGGATATTCCTTAGCTGTTCAAGAATTTTCCATAGTACAATGCATTTATTTTTATATATCAAGGTGTTTTTCATTAAGAAGTTGTTAGATAAAAACTAGAAGTGTGTTTGTGTGCTCTTGAAGCATGTGGGGGATTTAACTGTGAAGCGTTGTGAGCATGCCAGAGCATTATAACTTAGTCGTAAATGCTTATGATACAGTTCCTTCTGACACAAATACTTCATCTGATGCTTGTTTGGGAACTTTTCTTTCTTACCCTGCAGGGATATTTAAATACAGCAAATCACTTTTTGGCCTGATTTTTCTTCTACTTTATAAGTAAATAGATGATAAACAGCATTCTATATTTTACCTTGAAATATTTGTGAAAAAAACACCATTCAGTGTTTAGGGAGTGCTTACCAGGAGGATGTTGCATCTTAGAGTGGGCTTGCTAAACCACTCTCCATGTAGGCAGGGTAAGTGACTATTTCTAATGACTTACAGACAGACTTTTAATTCAGATTACCTTCACAGATAAAAGCCTCATCTTTATGTACTTTCTGTATTTCTTAGGGGGCTACGGACTTGACTGATCATCAGTTTGGGAATCTGGGAAAAATGGCAAACCGCACTGGGGGTCAGAAAGATCTGACTTTTGAGATTTAAATTATATTACAACATTTTGGAAAGTCCTGGTGCAATACAAAAGAGGCTCTTGAAGGGCTTTATAATCCACCTTGGTTCATGACAGTCACATGATATTCATTTATTGATTATCATATTATTATGATAATATAATCAAATTATTGTTTCTGGACAGTATGTAGCTTTTTCTACCATCTTCCAGGAGACCGATGCTATGACAAAATCAATTTTCTACCACAGGCAAATATTACAGCATGAAACATTTCACAATAACTGGTCAAGTGTTTCTAAACATTAGTTAGTATCTATCAGTTCTGTGACAAAATTGTCTTTTAGCTGATGTAACCCCTCCTTCAGGGGACTCCTCAGTAGGTCCCAGTACAGAGCTCATCTTCCTGTGCCCTGGAGCTCCTTGTTACGGTTTTTGCTGAATACCACTGGTCTCTTGACTCTTCCTCTGAGGATCTGTTGACTATTAAGATCTATTTGAGACCTGATTGGTCTCCTTAGATCTGCTTGCAGTACTACACAGCTGGGAAAAAAAGTCATTTTTCTTACATTTTTTGGTGTGTCAGATTTTGGTAAAGACTCCAGAGTAAATGCCAATTGTCAATTAAATTTAATGCGTAAGATTGCGTAATGCAGCCATTCATACAAGAATTATGCTCCATCTATCTAATTAATGACAACTTTTCAGGTTCTTGAGAGAAAACACATTTAATAGTTAAATCATCATGGTTTTTCTTTTATGTAGATGGTACTGGAGGGTTTTTTGTATTCTTTTCATACTTTGTCATTAGTATTTCTTATTTTCTGTTCTGATGTGGAATTAACTATTTTGAATCCATTTTGACTATAGTCAGCAAGGGGACAAGTAACCTTGAGATACTGGAAAATACTGAAGGCTAATCCCTGGTGTAGTTAGGATGCAGAAGTATTGTTTGTGGCTGCTAACCAACCTTGCATACCAGGGTGTCAGTAGAGGTAGCTAACCTTAAGATGAGTATTTCAGAGACATGTTTTGCTAAGTAACGGTCATCAAGCATTTTTCACTGTGGAGTCCTGGTCCAGGTGGTAACACTGGGAAAAGGGAGAACATTCTTTTTCTCTTCCCATATGCAAGTAATTCCTAATGCTAGAATTTGGCCTCAGTCTCCGTATCTACCTCACTGCTACTAAAGCAGGGGGAAATCTGGCAGCCTTATCAGTATTCTGTCGAAGCATTTGATTTTGTAGAACATCCTGATATAACATATCAGTGTCATTAGCAATGACGCACCTTTGCTTCCAAACTGAATGTGTACCATTTAGGTTTATTTCTAATGCTTATTACTAGAATTAATAGGTAAGTGTTATTTAAAAAGATGCCCCTAAAATTTCATTATTATTTCAAAGCTGTTTTAATCATGTTTCTAAATGCTAAGATGTTACGAATTGAACAATTGGATGAATCATTCCATCATTGCATAATTAAGACTGACTAAAAGTAAAATTATATTTTAATGGCCCTCTTGTTATCCCATCGAAGCCAATAGTAAGACTTCCATTGACGTCAGAAAGTGCAGAATTAGGCCTTAATATGATCTACCTTTTTGAGTAACCTCACTATAAAATGCTCTTGTCTTTTTTTTTAACAATAAATGTTTAGCTGACTGTTCAGTCACTTGTTCAAAGCTTGTGGATGGAATAAATGCTTCTGAACTAACAGAAAGACTTTTCTCAAAATATAACAGATATTATTGTTTTTTCAACACTGAAAACAGATTATTAAAACATCAGTCCTACTGCCTGAAGTTTGGATATCTAACTATGCCACTAAATGTTACTAAAAACCTAACTTTTTTAGTCTATATAGATTTATTTAGCAGGAACAACATTAAAATTACCTGTCTTTCTCTGAGATGCATCCACTTTCTGTTCCAGTGGCACACAGCTGAGTGAAGCTCAGTGACATTTCAAAGTGACAAGCTGGACTCAGCTGTTTTGGGCTCAGCTCTTAATTGCTGGTGCAAGCTTGGATTCACAAAACTGGAAATCTCAGAGATAACCACAGCAGGGTGAAATTTGTCTCAGGGACATTAAGAATATCAAGCCAAAGGACTGTAGTAAAGTGCAGAACTGAGAAAGGAAATGTGATTGCTGTTGGGGTTCAGATTCCTCCCATCTTTTAAAACATGCTGTATCTATGAATATGTGAATTCTTGATTTTTTTTTCAACTCCTGAAATGGAAAAGACAAAAATACTATTTTTATTTAATGAAGTGAAGGAAGATAAATATGACATTTGTTTGATGCTGTGTTGCTTTTTTTGCTTGTTATTCCTTTTAAGGGAAGCTTCTGCTTTATATAGCTCCAAAGCTCAAATTCTCATGCCCTTCTAGTGATGCCGCACTATTTTTCACAACTAACTAAACACACTCTTAGTGTGTAAGCATTTTATACAAAATTAAGCAGATCCAACTGGGAAGAATTCAGGAAGATCAAATGTTGAATATTCTATGTAGGTAGTGGTTGGATTATTATCTGAGAATGTAAGAAGTTTTGTTTCAAAATTCTTGACCTGACTTGGGTGGACTTTGAAGTTCTGCTTTCTGTGTCTTGGTTATTTCTTGAACTGTGGAATTAAGAGGAACGCAGAAAAGGAGAAGAAATCATAGAAATCACCACCTTCTTTTCTGACAGCTTTCTGCAAACGAAATGCCAGTGAAAAACACTAACACATTCCTAAATACTTTTAGGATGGCTGAAAGTGTTTTTTTCCTAGAAGGTGCTCTATTTATCAGAAGTTTGTCTCATTTCTAAATAGAAATAATTATCTCTTATGAATCTTGTAATCTAAACATTGCATCTATAGTGTAAGCAGAGAGACTTTTTGTGAATCTATAAGTATCTTAATTCATCAATTTATTACTTTGCAGTAGTTGGCATTCAAAATATTTTTTGGAAGATTTTGTATCTGTGAGAGATTCCTCAAAATGGAACAAGGTGAAGCGGTGAGACATTTTTCTGTGAAGTGGAATATTAGAGCATAAAATAGTTTATGTCTTTGTGTTACTGAGATTAAATTTGAGACCAAAATGTATGTTGCAGAGAGCTCTTGCTTTCCAGATTCTTACTCTGACAGGGCATTGCTATATGCCTGATTTTATAGCTTTCATAGTACTACATTCAGTTTATTCCCTTCATGTGATACATTTTTTCTTATGGAGCATTTTAGAATGGAAAATACTTTGCAGCTGACTGTCACTGCTGCTGGTGTTAATTCTAAGCCTATATTTTTAGATTTTAATAGTGTAACCCTAGACATAAAGAATGCATACCTGCAAGAAAGCTTATGGCAGAATTGACACGCACAGCCTTTTGTAAATGGGGACAGGGTTACTTAGCCCAGCTAGTAAATTCACAGGTTTGAGACCTATAGCTAGAGAAGAGAGTGGTCAAGATGGCTGGAATAAGAATGCTTTGCTCAGTTCGTTATTCAGGGCACATCTTAAAGCAGACTGAAAAAAAATCATAAATCAAAATACATCTATTCTAGTTCAGGATGAAAAAGAAAAGAAAACTGAAAGAGCAGTCTGGAGTAATTGTAATCCAATATTATTTTCTATTCCCTCCTCTATTTCATTGGAATCAAATTTTTAAAAGCACTGGTGAAGGTATCCACACAAGCTCTTAAACCTAGGTAATTTGTTTCATCTGACTTTAACATGTTTTACATATTGTGCATTTAATAATGAGCAAAGTGGCTAGGCTGATAATACACCAGTACAGTATAGACAAAAGAGGACACTGATTTAAGGTCATTGTGTCAAATGCAGCAAAATACTCTGTTTATAGCCTGTCAGGAATGGCTTTACAATTAGCACTAATTACTGAGAAAAAAAATCAAAACAGCAGCTTTAAGGAAGGACACTTCAGTGCAAGATCAAAGCCATGTCTCTACAGAATAGCAAAGCTATTTAATTGCTCTGAAGTGCTAATTGGATTTTGAGGTGCTTTCATGTGTTTTCCCCAATTAACCAGTCATCCCTGACCAAATCCACCTTAGAAGAGATTACGAGTTTTAAAACTTTTGTCTTCACAGTTGTGACTGAGACTACCAGTGTGAAAACAGGGGTGCCTCCTTTTTATGTAAATTGAGGTCTTTCAGGTCGTGTTACTAGGCTTGCAGGGCATGAATAGATAAGGAGCAAAGCAACTCCACACTATGTGGTAAATAATTATCTAGATATTCTGTCATCTAGGTATCAGTGCAAGAAAATAGAAAAGCTACAGCTAACTTCCTTTTTTAGGGAGTTTATTGGTGCTTACTGTTTAAAGAGAGATTTTGATGCCTGAGGAAAGTCTTGTCTTTAGAGGCTTTATCTGTGCTCCACATTTCTCTTAATTAGACAGAATGATTTACTTCTAATTCTTTTGTAGGGATAATTTGCAGTCTTTTCCTAACTTTTTAAATAATTTAATTTGTAATTTTCATATTTGTAGAAATTCCTGCAATAATTTTTTCACTAGCCTTATTTATGACTTTTAATTAACTTCATACACATTTATAAAAGCGCAAAAAGTCAAGATAGTGGTGACAATTGAGAGAACTCATACAGTTTAAGAAAAGCTATCATCTGTCAATAGCTAAACTATGTCAGATACTCATAAACCATTATCCCTCTAGGCAGACGCACTGTTTTCCTAACAATATCTCTTCTGTGTTCTCAAGAGTCTTACACCTCTTCGAGATGCTTAGACAACTTACAGTTATCCAGTCATAACTGCAGTGAGATTCTGAGGAACCAGAGACTTTTCAGCCTGGTGGAAGAGAGGCATAAAGCAGATTTGTCTAAATAGGAGTGTAGTAAACCAGTATGCTTTTCTCCTGTGACTCACTAAGCTAGGAGAGTGGTATCATGCATCCCTGAAGAAATATGTATGAAATCTTGTCAGAAATTTCCCGTTAAAGTCCTATTGAGATTTCCTGAATAGAGCAAAAGAACTTTTCTAAACCATAGTCCACCCAGATTACCAAGCGCTTGTCATACATTGTGGTGGTGGGATTCATCACACAGCTACTGTGCAAGTTAGCCTACCAGGATTCTGAGTATTCACACTTGGATTAGAGGAAAACAGTAGAGCTTGGTGGCAAGTGTCCTACTTCCCTCATAAGTCTGTGCATTTTACATTAAACGTGCAATTTATATGAAACATGCACTGGTACAATATCATATGAATGCAGAGTTTTTCCCTCAAGCGATGGGATTTACTGTTGCCCTGGGTTACTTGGCAAACCATGGGTTTTGCTAGTGCTCTGATGGTTGCTTGTAATCAAAGTACTCCATTGAGCAAACACCCTTGACAGGTCCTCGTGCTGCATAACTTGACATTTTACTGAGATTAAGGTCTTTCACCCCAGGCTCTCGTAAGGAGAGGCAACATAAGTAGCAGGCCTGTCATGCTGATTTCCAGATTTTTTTTTTCAGAGCCTTGCAAGACAATATATTCCTGATTAGTCATTTGAATATTTGTGTGACTTTAAGGGAACATCTAACAGTTACCTTGTAACCATTTCCTATCAAGTTTTTGAATTTTGAATTGAGAAACGTTGTTTTTACAAACTTTTAACTTCACCCTGTAAGACCTATTGTCATCGTCTCTTCTAGAGGATTCATTAACCCTTCTAGAGGAGGTTTGATTCTAGCCCCAACCTGTTAGTAGTCAAGCTATAGCATTTTCTAAGTTGTGACACAGGGAAGTAAATGCTATACTGTAATGTTAACATCGTCCAGTTGTTTATTCAAGTATTATTATCATACTTTTCTGGTAATTACATATTTTATATTTATAATGAAAATTAAATATGTCACTGCTTACCGTTTTGAAAGTACTTAGCAAAGTATTTAGAGTATGCACTGAGCTCTGTAAATGGTATTGTTACTAAATTTACCATTTCATAATTTTTTTATTGCATTTCATAGCCTACAGTTGTTGCTACCTTACATTAACAGGAAATTGGTTTAAGATTATAGTCTTAGTTTTAATACATTGTTCATTTCTACCTATAGCAATACATTCTGTGCTTGCACCTAATGTCATCTGAAATTCTGCTAGCTTCTAGAGAAAACATACTATAAAATATGCATAATCTGGCTGCTATCCTTTTTAATTAGAACTGTTATCTATCCAAGGATTGAGTGTCATGAAAACAGTAAATTAAATATAAGGTTTCAAGCAAAAGCCTTGTCCTGTTTTGGTTTTATTTCCTGTTGAATTATTCCTCTTTTTGCTAAACAGTTTTTATGTTGGCTCAGCTCTTGGTCTTTCTTCAGCTGAGACTGGCAACAGTTAAGAACCTGTAATTTAGCGAGTTAAGATTATTTGTTAAACAACTTAGAAGCAAAACTGAAAAGTCTGAGCATTAATAAGAGATCCTTTCAGATGCATCTGGGACAGCAGACATGTTTTATATTTAATGCTTTTTTTGCTCTTTCACATGTAAATAGTTAATGCTTTATTATTACAGAATGTATGCTTTGCACCACAGCTTTTACGTCTACTAATGTGTTGAAGTGATGTTTATTCACTGTTAGTGACTGAGTTCAGTCAGACACTGTGTCCTTTTATGACCTTGGTCATTGGCATTTTCATTCTTCTTTGATGTTCAAAAACCTATTTTTTAAGAAAACTTGAAAAGCAACAGCTTAATTGGCGCTATAGTGTTTGGGAAAAATACTGAAAAATACTTTCTAAAGTCTCTAAAAAAAAAGTCAGCTCAATTTGCATTAAAAGAATGAAGTGTTTCACTCCTTTATGCCTTTCCCTTTCTGCAATGATCCCGTTTTTCACAGTGTCTATGTGAACATCATTACCATATTGCTCTCAACACCTCAAATCCTGCCATGGTTTGAACACGCTGAAATATAGCAGAGAATAACAGTGCTTTGCGACTCATAGGAACAGGCTTTGTTTGAAAGGTCCTCAGGATGAGCATCCATTTTTTTAAGTTCTGTGAGGTCACGGTCCTTTTCAGTTTTCATGTCACTGTTCTGTGTGGTGAAGAACTGGAAATGATTGGAAATCCAGGCCATTCTAAGCATTCCTACATAGTTTTTTAGTCTGATGAAATTAAAGTTTGCTTCTCTCTTTTTTCTTTCCCTTTTTTTTTTTTTAATATAACTACAGTGCATTTTGAATCTCAATGTATTGTAGAATCATAGAATGGTTTGTGTTGTAAGGGACCTTAAAGATCATCTAGTTCCAACTCCCCCAACTCTAGTTCCATGGGCTGGGACACCTTCCACTAGATCAGGTTGCTCAAAGCACCATCCAACCTGACCTTGAACACTTCCAGGGTTGGGGCATCCACAGCTTCTCTGGGCAACCTGTTCCAGATCTCACTATTCTCACCACTACTCTTGTTTTTTCAAGCACTTCACATGAC
>NW_010422559.1:43641-46776 GCF_000710305.1 Buceros rhinoceros silvestris
AAGAGCGTCTTTGTACAAGTAGATATAAAAGGAACTTAAGAGTAGAAATCTGAATATTAGCTTCGGGTGGAAGAAAAGCTCGCTTTCAGTGAAGGGATAAGTTTGGAATAAATAAGGAACAGGTGATACTCTATCACTATGAGGCAATTTTTTTGTTTAAAATAATAAATTATAGTTTTCCAAAAAGTTGGAGCATTTTTCATGGGGAAGGGCTGTCGGTGACACTTTCTAAAGTGCTGCAACATTTTACTAATTTAAAAAAGTCTGCCTCAGATCGATTGCGACCTTATCAGTAGGATAGTCTCATTCATCTCCTAAGCAGGCTGTTGTCGCATTGCACGCTAATAGCTTTCAGCTGCAGTTACTCCTTTTAGAAGATTCAACACTTAGTAATGCTTTCAAATGAATTTTAAAGAAGGTGAAGCACTGTTGGTGGCTTTCTTCAAGCCAATGCTTTTCTCTATTAAATTAATAAATTGCGAGTGTAACTTACTAAACCTTAAATTATGTGAAAATAAAGTGTTTTCTTAGGGATGATTAAGAAAAATATGGTAAATTTGTAGTAAAAAATGTTTTCTGTGCTCTAATTAATACTATCAATGGCATATTTACTTAGAATAGTTTTCCTAGTTGTAGGTGATAAGGCAGTCTGTAACATCAGGACATAAGAATCAGGAGCTGGTCAAAGGAACAGGGCAACACGAGAAACTACTAGAAACAACAAGAAAAAAGCAGGGATCAGGACAAATAAGTCTATACCCACTAGAGCATATTCCTCCAGAATCCAGAGGGTTTTTTTGTCAGCTTAGTCTCCGGAAAGAGGAACAGGATGTGGCATGTTTGTATGAGACCCATTGATGATATCTGAGGATTTTTTAATTCTGTAATTTTACAAATCTTAAGTAAACTTAAGATTCCAAGTACTGACTAAGATTAAATGCACCAGTGAGAAAAATTCGGAATTACTAGTTGCCTGGTTATTTTGTGTACATTGCACGATAGATTTGAAATATCTATTGCACAGTGTTTTTTGTCTTCTCCCTTGAACAGAATGAATTGTGTACTGAGTACAGTTGGGGCTGCAGTGAAACTGATGTCTGTAGCACATCTGCTTCTTTTATTGCGGAAGCTGGAAAATATGTAGTGGATGAATTGGAGACTGTGGAAGAACGTATAGTGTCATGCTAAGGCAGCTGAATGCTCTGCCAGAGAACTGAACTGTTGCGTGCCTCTGCCAGAAAGTTCTTGTTTGATGCTGGGCTGGGGATGTATCTAGACTTTTTTACAGGCCGCTCTGTGCTCCAGTATATCAACCTACAATATTTGGGATGGGTAGGTGAAGTCAGGCTCACATGAATCCTAGTCAATCTTCTGTTGTCAGGCATTTCAACCTTATAGGATGGTTTCAACCCCCTGGCCATTTCTGGCTTTAATCTGCACCTCAGTTCCCCATATGTAAAATTGGAGGACAATGCTGTCTAGTTCACAATATAGTTGTGGACATACCACTGGATCTTAATTTTTGTAAAAACAAGGATACCATAGCACTATCTTCATACCCCTGGGCTGTAAGCATAAAAGCATACTGTATGCAAAAATAACGCTTAGTATGTTTTGATCTTAGTCAGAAATATTAAATAAATTCTCATTCAGGGGCAAGAGATCTATCCTGCACATTCAGTATGGCAGGGGTTCATTGGGATCTAATGTTTAATTACTATTCTGTAGTCACATGGAGGCATAAAGGATGAAATTAGGTTAAGCAGCTAACCCCAGTACTAGTTTTGCCTAACTTTTGTTTGTTTGGATTTACAGTGTTCTTTATCACTCTGTGTTTGCTTGTGTGTTTGCATCTGTGTTCTTCCTCCTACAAATACATATATATTTTTTAGGGTTTGGGTAATTCCATCTAAATTTCAGATGTATTAAGTTTCAACAGATTTCCTGAAAGCAGTCTTTTAGATAAAAGAGAGAAACATCAGTAGTTTCCCCACTTGGCAAAATGTCCAAAATGTCATATGTCAATTCTTATAAGATGTCCAAAGATACAGGTTAAAAAGAGCTATTATGAATGCTGTAATTGTCAGGGTGAATGCTGTATTAGATGTCAGAGTACTGCATGCTCAGTAAGGGTTTATTTTCCGATTGAGTTCTTGAGTCCTTGATGGCTTTTCCTTCCTGTGTTAGTTCTCTTGATATATAAAAAATGAGAGATTTTCCTCTACAGGCTTAGTGTAATGCAATTAAAAACTCAATCAGCAACAACAGAAGTCCTTTGGAAACTAGGCTTCTTTAATTCATAGGATGCTGTAGCTAGTTGTTTAATTTTCTTTGCCTTTTTCTTTTTTAATTAATGTGATTTTAAATTACTTTTGAAGAAATGCTGGAAACAGGTTGTGCCACTGCAATAACTTGTGGTTCTGTTTTGCACACTTTCACCTAAGGCCAGTAAATCCCATCATCATGCACATCCTATCTGCAGTGTGGGACTCCTGAAGACTGGATCTGAGCTCACCACCAAACTCTGTCCTGTCTCTCACCATTTCTAACAGTGTATTTTGTGCCTTGTTGCTTCGAAAACCAGTACCCTGTACAGTGTCCCCAGTAGATGGCTGGATTCTGGGGCCATGTACTAGTATACTTGGCACAGAACACACTTGCCATGTTTGAAAGGTTTATCCTTGTTTATTGGAAAAGTTTATTGAATTTGTTACTGTCTGTGTAAGATATGCCTTCACTACTTGGGTCACAATACCATTAGTCCCATTCACACCGAGCTGCACAAGAGGAGTCATTAATCTGCAGTTTTACCACTCTTATTTATCGCAGCACCATGAGTGACTGTAAAATCTTGGCAGCAAACTGGGAATCCATTTATAAAAGGCATGGGTTAAAAGCAGGACAAAAAGGTCCCAGAGGTCCTTGCCCTTCAGAGGTCGTACTCCCTGTATAAACCTGGAGACTAGAGGTAAATTGAGTAAAAGTGGAAAATACAAAGAATCAATAAGGTGATCCTGGTCAACATGAAAGACAGCAGTCTCAGCATGCCACTAGTATGACCCTAACGGTGATTTTTTAGAATCTGTGACATGTCTGCTTAAACTAGCTAAAGTAACTAGAGGCTAGACAGTAAAA